>NC_136006.1:27601450-27748950 GCF_048128805.1 Centroberyx gerrardi | reverse complement strand
AAAACTAGGCTTGTAATATATTTTGGGTCCAACCCATAGTTTAAGAAACCAGAATAGCATAATCTCCAAAATGTACAATTGTATCACTCAGTTGAACCTGCATCTCTTGGTTGCATTTAATATTACTCCATCTCAGACTCATAATTTTAACTGCATTTTAACATCCCATCCCCTCTAATTGAAATGCTGTAGATTCATCCTATTTGTCCAAATGAAATTCTTGTGTATGGACACTCACTCACACACTCTCCATACAGAAGATTTAGGGAATGAATGTAGTCAATGGAAGCTCCTCACAAGGATAATAATACAGATGTGTGTGTGTGTGTGTGTGTGTGTGTGTGTGCGTGTGTTTCCTCTCAGACCGCACCATCATCATGTCCACCCACCACCTGGACGAGGCTGAAGTGCTGAGCGACCGCATCGCCTTCCTGGAGAGAGGAGGATTAAAATGCTGCGGATCCCCCTTCCACCTGAAAGACAAGCTGGGGCAGGGCTACAACCTCACCCTCACCAAGAAGGTACGCAGACAAGAAGGTCAAACACAATAATAAAAAAGTAATACTTCACTCGATGTGGTATTTGTAAGGCATCATAAGCACATTGTGAGCACATTGTCAGTGCTTGGTGATCATTTTTTTAATAACCAGGGCATGATATAATGAGCAAAATGTGGAAAAGAAAAATGAAGGGGTTGAATACTTTATGGGGCGACTATATAATTAATGTCATTTTCCGATGTTTGTCTTTGTGTTTGTCTGATTTTATAGCAAGAAACGATCCTCTATGCTTCTAATGGGCTGATAATCTGCTTGTAATGTATCATAATGCACTTCAAGTAAAGCATCACCAATAGGAAATGACAGGCCAACATAATAAAACAGATCATACATTCAACCCAAAAACTCCCAAAACCTCTGTGTATTCCTTTAAAGTAAAGCATGCCCTCCTCTCCCCCCGCTCTGCTACCTCAGCTCCAGAGCCCAGACTCTGGGGAAAGGTTTGACAGTTCTGAGCTGAAGACCTTCATCCAGGCCCACGTCCCTGAAGCGCGACTGAAGGAGGCCCAGGTGGGCGACCTGGTCTACTCGCTGCCCCCCTTCACCTCCTCCAACGCCTCCTCCTACCGCTCCCTCCTCACTGCTCTGGACGCCAACCTGGACGCCCTGCAGCTGGGCTGCTACGGCATCTCTGACACCACACTGGAGGAGGTACGCACACACGCACACAAACACACAAACACTTGCATACACTGACAGTGCAGTCATAGGCTAGAAGGCACTCGGTAGAGCACAAACTTCCACCAACACTGAACAATTCTCCAACTTGGAAAGCTGCAGTCTCCGTAACATCCTGGATGTCAGACTTTCCCACCAGAACATGAATGCAGCATAACAGTTATGGCTATAAAATGAAAATTGTCTGGAAATCCAAGATCCAGATCACCACCAAAATATAATTAACTGATCCTTGGGCCAATCTGTCCACCAAATTTCAGCCAAATCTGTTAACCACTTTTTGACAAATGTTGCTAACAAACAAACAAATGGGTGGGTGAAAACATAACCTCCTTCCAACTTTCCAACATACTGATGTGTAAGCATGCACACTGAGGAAACACTCTGTTGTTTGTAGGTGTTCCTCCAGTTGACTCACGGAAACACAGAGTCTGAGGCTGAGGACGGGCCGCTGTCTATATCAGAGACTGTTTCTGATTCTGGATCCATTGATAGCTTCCCTGAAGACCTCAATGGAAGCATCTCCAGCTTCGACAAGATCAGTAAGTCATCTTCCCTCATGCATTGTTTTGCTCTGTCTGCTCTGACTTGAAACGGTTGCATGGTCATATGCCATACCTAAAGAAAAAATGGCTTTTCATTAAACCAAACTGATGTGGGAAAACACTGGAGTCCATGTAATTAGTATTACAGCAGGCACAATAACTAGTTGTGTGTTCACATCATCATTAGTATTCCATGATGTCATGATTATCCTGAAACCCTATTGTTTTTGTGCTGGTTTATTATTATTTTCCTTCTTCTTTCCAACATTTTAGCATTTTCCTATGCAATGGCAAAATGATAGATAATGTTTGTGACTTTGCTACATAACAAATATGACCTCAGTCCACCATATGGTGATGCTACAATTAAAGATCAAATGATTTCAGCTTTAAAATTCCATAACTTCCACACTGTGAATCTGATTCCAGTCCACCATGATGGACTTTCCATCATTGTATAGTATTTAATTTCATCATTACACTGCCATCTTGTGTACTATGTTATGTCAATGTACTATATAGATAGAAACAGTATGCATCATCATGCGAATAAAGGGTCCATCCCCCTCTCCAACCCCTCTCCCATGTGTTCCAGGCCTCACCGGTTCATCCACAGTGCGTGGCTTGGCCCTGGCCTGGCAGCAGTTTACAGCCATACTAACGAAGAGGATCCACCACAGCCGCAGGGACTGGAAGGGCCTGATCTCCCAAGTCCTGCTGCCGGTTCTGTTTGTGGTGTTCGCCATGGGCCTGGGCTCCATCAAGAACGACTTGCGCCACTATCCCGAGATGGAGCTCAGCCCGGCGCTCTACAACCTGGGACCAAGCTACTCCTTCTTCAGGTCAGGTTCAGGATTCTATGAGTGTATTGTTCGCTGTTCGACCCTTGTTGACCCTAACCCTGAAGCTGTAGTTCATCGAAGGGCAGGTGAACCTGAAGGAGGAGGAGGAGGAGAGAGAGAGAGAATGTGAGAGAAAGAGGTGATTGTGATGAAGACGGCTGAGACGCGAGATCAAAGCGAGGGAGATTAAGAGTGTCGGGAGGGCGAGAGATGTCTCGATGCTTGAGAAGTGCCGTTCTTTGATCAGGGGGATATGTAGCGAGGGAGAAAATGCTGAGGAGCCAATCCATATCAAAGACAGTGCGGCCGCTCTCCAGTGTCCTCTCTGGCTTGATTTACAAAAGAGATTGAATGATTTTTTTTTTTTTTTTTTTTGATGTTACATCTCAGAATTTCGAGGTAGTTGAGACGAGGGTCGAGGGTGCTTCAATATTCTAGCATTGTTACTGTAGAGTACTACATGTGTATGTACCTCCTTCAAGCATCGTGCTCTCTGACTTGTCAATGTGTGTTTACATGTGTGTGCGTGTGTTTTAGGGCAAGGGGGGGTGTTGGAAGAAAAGAAATCCACTTACGGGAAACGGCTAATAAAATGTCCTGACTCTCGCCATTTATCTGTCCGACTTCTCACAGCGAGAGCGCTAAATTAGAGACACTGATTGGCTCCCCATGGTCATTTCATTCCTAATGACCTAAGATGGTAAACTGATCTTAAATCAGCTGTCCTGCTCTGAGAACCTTGATAAATGCTGACCTTGAATTCTAATTCTTTCTTAACCAACACCCCCCCCCCCAACTTCCCCGGGATTGATTTGAATAAATCAATAATGGGAAGACAAATATGCATAGACTTAAGTCAAGAAAAGAATTGTAGATTGAAACTATCTATCTATCTGTCTATCTGTCTATCTATCTATCTATCTATCTATCTATCTATCTATCTATCCATGATGAAAGCTTGTCTTAGATTCCTTGTTATATTGATGGAATAACCTTTTGTTTTAGTTCAGATTAAGGCCTAGTTCATTAAATGAGACCATCTGAGACCAATTGTTCATTTTCTGGCCCCACAGCAACCAGAACCCGAACACCAGCCGGCTGGTGGACACCATGATGTCATTCCCCGGGATCGATAACGCCTGCCTCGACAAGCCCGATAACCCGTACGTAAACTCAAATGCCAGCTGCCCGTCTCGGAAAATGATAGATCTGCCGGTGATGGGCGCCCGTGCTCAATCCCTTCACCCGTCCCGTCCTTTTCCACAAGTGTTTTCTAATGCATAATAATGCCGGAAGCCTCCTGCTTTGCCAAGGCTCCTCTCATATTTCACTCATTGTCATTCCTTCCCTGCTTCTTTTCTCACCTTGTTTCATTTTACTAGTCTGTCTCTCTCCAACCCAACCTCCCCCCAACTCCGCACACACACACACACACACACACACACACACACACACCCATTCCGCTCTCTGATATCCTTCCTCTCTATTTTTTCCTGCTGCTCGGCTCGACGTATGTGGCTGAAAGCCTGGAGTGGGGCGCTTGCGATGCGAGCGTCATTTGTATTCCATAAACACCCCGTGTTTATAGGAGAGATTTGCCCCTTGCAGGCACTCAAATCAATGTTGGCACTCATGAACCAGACCTCAGAGGCACTTTAAAATTCTCCGCCAAAAAAATAAAAATGAAGAGGGGAGAAAGAGAGGAACAGAGAGAGAGAGAGAGAGAGAGAGAGAGAGAGAGATCTAGTGGCGCAGAAGAGCCTGCATGTCTTGCATGCGATGCCCTGTGAACAAGCGCTGCAAGAGTGCCGAGTGCTGCAGTGCCTCCCCGAGTACAGATATAGATATATGTCATGATAGTTTATATGTCAATAAATAGAGATATGTGGTCCGCTCTATGGCTTGCAGTCATTTCTCTGTTTATGCTTGCAGTAACAGGTAGAGTGTGTGGGGTTTTTTTTTTGAGTGTCCCAGCATGCATTTGATGGATGGCGATGTGCTGGAGATGCTCAAGTTCCACGCCAACCCAGACAAGCACAAAGTTTTCACAATATTACAGCTCAGTGCAAAGAAAAATCATATTTAAACCTCTTTGGAAACTGTTTTGAACTGATATCAGAAAGACATTTAGGTCCTAATTTAACCAAACAATGCTACGGACAGTTTTCAGTGTTGCTGCCATCAACCTCAATTCAACGTCAAAGTGTTTTATGGGGGGTGTCAAGGGATTGTCTTGCAGCATTATCATGCCCAGCAGACTCTTGCGGTTTTATTGGGCCAGCGCTTCACCTTGTGAATGTCTCTGTTTAAGGGTCTGCACAAGAAGCACAGACAACTGGAGGTCCAGCGGGAACCGCTCCCAGTCCTTTACTGCCTGCAAATGCACCCGCCAGGAACAGGTGATAATACCGGGTCACTGAGAAGACTGTGTGTGTGTGTGTGTGTAGGAGAGATTGTGTGTGTTTATGTATGAGAGAGCATGTGTGATACGTTTGTACCGTTCATCTCCTCCAGGTTTGCAGTGAGAACAGCCACCAGCCCCCCCATAAGAAGATCCCCTCCTCCCAGACCGTTTACAACCTGAGTGGCATCGATGTGGAGAACTACCTCATATCTACAGCCAATGATTTCATCAGGAATAGGTGAATGCAGCCTGTATTTGCATCTGAGGCATAACGCCACAATGAGGATTCAGCCCACTTTCAACTTGGTTGATGTGTCGCTCTATTCTGACCAAATGAGTGCAGTGCGAGAAGCTCCGATTGCAAGTTCTGAACAGTCAAATCATGTACTTTTTGCTGCTTTGGTATTGCCTTTAATAACATGACATTATTTTAATGAGTCAGCATAACTAATTAGGTAGCGTTAAGCCAAAATAAACAGAAAAAACTCTTATCGACCCCATTGATGGTTGCAACCGTTCTCCAAGCATCGTTTTTGAGACGTTTATTCCTCCTTCAAATAAAAGTTAAAAGAGAACTGGGAAGCTTTGAATGGCTGGAATCAACATTTTGCACTTGCCAGGCAGAACTATTTTTCATGAAACCAAATCACATCGGTAGGTAAACAAGGAATCTGATTGGCTGTTGATGGCCGATAGCTGTGAAGTTCAGCCGTGGCCAACTTTTCTCGGGCAACACACTTGTTGACTGTCAACACATCAACCGAGTTTGTTGCTCAGCTTTATAGGAAATGACTGCACTTCTGGTGACTTGTTGACTGTGTTGCTCACAGTGTGAATGCGGGGTCAGATGCTTTTACGCTAAATGCTTCTCATATCCAGGTGGAGATTTGCTTTGATTGGAAATAAATGAAAAATGAAGCATCTCATTTATCCGCGGCATTGATCATTCTTTGTTAATTTCTTCATATTGACTGATGCTTTTTTCCCCAGGTATGGTGGCTTTGTTTTTGGCAAGCAGCTCCCTCCTGGCTTACAAATGGACCTTGCAGACGTGCCCAAAAACCGCACCCTATCTAAGGTAATTTTCTCCTGTTTCCCTGCTGCCTGTCTCATTATCAGTTTAATTGCTGCGCCGACTGAGTGGTTGAAAGTTTAAGCATGACATCCCAACCGAAGTTGTTCGGGTACCGATGCAGTAAGATGCCGGCACGCAGATGGAGCTGCATTGTTACACCATCAATGTCATCGTTAATATGGTTTACTGCGGCGCTTGTGCCACAGTTTTAGTCTTGGAATGGCCCTCGGATGATGATGTCTGCATTTATTGCGTCTTCGAGGCTTCGGCTCCAAAACGGATTTTATTGTAAAGATGGTAGGCTTGCATACTCTGAGACATAACGTGTGTGTGTGTGTGTGTGTGTGTAGATCTGGTACAACCCTGAGGGCCACCACACGATGCCAGCATACTTAAACAGCCTCAACAACTTCATCCTACGCTCCAGCCTTCCAGCGGACAAAGATCCACGGAAATATGGTGAGCTTCCAGAAAGAAAGAAAAAAAAAGTAAAACATGTGAAGGAAAATGTCTTCTGTCTGCATAGTAACACACCAAACATTCAATAACAGGCACAGGACACAGCTTGAGATATCACCCAGGACAGAGCTTACATTATAATCTTAGTTTGCTGTCAATTCCTAGGGGGTCGTCACAGCACCTGAACAATCTTTAAAACCAAATTCAATTTACCAGATTGCTCCATCTGGATTTAAAAGGGCTATTGGACGTGCACAGTTTTTTCAATTAGCACTTAATAAGTCTACTTCTAGGCCAAAGTATTAAATACCATTAAACTTCCAATAATGGCCAGGGTCTTTATTTACCTCAACAAAAGAGAGCACTGAGCATTTATTAGAGACAGCTTTTATTATAGACAGACTATTATTTCTTTTGGCAGGTCCACAATACCTGGTCTGCCTAAAAGTGATGGAATTTATCAGTATTCTGGAAAGAATTGTTCTGCTCAAATTTATACAATTGCCTTTTTATGCCTATAGCCTAAAAATATTACTGGTATCTAGGCAACTGGTGTCAGATACTACTACTACTACTGCTACTGCTACTACTACTACTACTACTACTACTACTACTGCTACTGCTACTACTACTACTACTACTACTGCTGCTACTGCTACTACTGCTACTGCTACTGCTGCTACTGCTGCTGCTACTGCTACTGCTACTACTACTACTACTACTACTGCTGCTACTGCTACTACTGCTACTGCTACTGCTGCTACTGCTGCTGCTACTGCTACTGCTACTACTACTACTGCTACTGCTACTACTGCTACTGCTACTACTACTACTACTGCTACTGCTACTACTACTACTACTACTGCTACTGCTACTGCTACTACTACTGCTACTGCTACTGCTACTACTACTACTACTACTACTACTGCTGCTACTGCTACTGCTACTGCTACTACTACTACTACTACTACTGCTACTACTGCTACTGCTGCTACTGCTACTGCTACTACTACTACTGCTGCTACTGCTACTGCTACTACTACTACTACTACTACTGCTGCTACTGCTACTGCTACTACTACTACTGCTGCTACTGCTACTGCTACTGCTACTACTACTACTACTGCTGCTACTGCTACTGCTACTGCTACTACTACTACTACTGCTGCTACTGCTACTGCTACTGCTACTACTACTACTACTGCTGCTACTGCTACTGCTACTGCTACTGCTACTGCTACTACTACTACTACTACTACTGCTGCTACTGCTACTGCTACTACTACTGCTACTACTACTGCTGCTACTGCTACTGCTACTGCTACTACTACTACTACTGCTACTGCTACTGCTACTACTACTGCTTCTGCTACTGCTACTACTAATACTAATACTACTACTACTGCTACTGCTACTGCTACTACTACTACTACTACTACTACTACTACTGCTACTACTGCTACTGCAACTGCTACTGCTACTACTACTGCTTCTGCTACTGCTACTACTAATACTAATACTACTACTACTGCTACTGCAACTGCTACTGCTACTACTACTGCTTCTGCTACTGCTACTACTAATACTAATACTACTACTACTGCTACTGCTGCCGCTGCTGCTACTACTACTACTAGTAGTACTACTACTGCTACTGCTGCTACTACTACTACTACTACTACTACTAATAATAATAATATAAATATCTGGCTGAAATAATCACACAAAAGCATAAAAAAAAATGATTTATTATTGGTAATCTTCTAATTGGTTAACAAAACATACTGGTCATTAGTCTTGCAGCATCAAAACAGAACCAAACTAAAAATGCCAAATAAATAAAAAAAATCTCCCTGTCATGTGTTGACTAACAAACAGGAGCAATGCTGTATAGTAATCCAGGCAGTACAGTCATGATTGGTGATGAATTGCAAGGCTTTCAAAACACCATCTGTATCCATGGCAATGTGGTAAATGTGTCAGTGTGTTCGACTATATGCAGCGTCTCTATTTGATAACATATGCTGTGATATTTTAGTCATTTTCATATTTTCGGCTATAAATGTTGCATGAATTTAGACTCCTTACTGGTAATTAGGCCATATTTTTTTACTTTTCTGCTTTTACTGGGCACCGGTCTTTATTTCTGCATACACACGGCTGTGGTTAGAGGCCGCGGTAAAAATCATAAATTCAGTTCAAAAATGGAGAAATGGAGAGTAGACAAGTTAAAGAATATAAGTTTTTAAATAGATTAGACATGGATTATGCAAAAGGGGGTGCAAATCAATATTAGGAAGGTGCTCCTGATATTTAGTGCAGTCAATGCAGTTTGTACACTCAGTCCAAAGAAACAAATCTAAAGAAAGCTCTAAACAATGTGTGTGTTCACTCATGGGTGATGTCAGCGGATTACAGCCAGGGGGCGCTGTGTGTCCTCAGACTCACATCACTATGCATGATGAATACAGATGAGTGCTGCTGACTGGGAAGCTATGCTAAGGGAACGAGGCTGGCCCACGTTTTCAGTACTGTTTCAGCACTGAGGATCAGCCTGACCATCTGCCTTCGGGCAAGAGTGCGCACGCCGAACACACACACACACACACACACATACACACACTCACATAGAAATGCTCACAAATACACACGTGCACAGGACGTACGTGCTTACACACACACGCAAGCAATTTCTTCACCCCCTAGTTAATAAGAGTGCTTGGGGGTAGAGTGTAATCATTCAAATGTTACCTGCAGACTCACAGAGAAGGGGGGGTGGGGGTGGGGGGTGGGGGGGGGCTGTAGGGAGATTGCTTTTCACAGTGATGGTTTATCTGTCAGATGTGAAGCCCCTCACATTGTTTACTGCCTGCTTTTTTTTTTTTCATCTCTGAGTTGGGACCCTCAACGGGCCCGGGTCAGCTGAGCTCCCGCTAGACTAACGTTAATTGGCTCAGAGGGAGAGAGGCTGACTGATGACTGACAGGCCGAACCCATATATTCCAGCTGTGATCTCGCAACTGTGCTGAAAAAGAACCAATATCCTTGTTGTTTGTTTTCCATAGTGAACCTAACACTCCCTTTTTGTTCTGATTACAGCAATTTCAGTATCCAGTCACCCATATTTTGGCCGGGCGGATGATGAAGACTCAGTGTAAGGACTCCACTCTTCCCTGTTCCCTCTTCAAAACTGACTGTCAGCATCTAACAATATGAATGGCCGCGCTCGCCGAAAATATCCTCATTAGCATTCTAATCGGTGCAAATATCCCCAAGTTATCAAAGTTGCGATGACCGTTATTGGCTGTTGTTTGGCCGGGCCCAAGATACATTACAGGACCCTCCTGCATTTAAATTCAAGTCGTCAAAGTCAGGATGGAGTGAGGGCGGAGGGGGGGCGGACCTGACAGCAGTATTTACCCATATTTGATTTTCTAAATGGATTTTCCTGAGCTTGCACTATTGATCACAGGCCCAATATAATGGGTGTTTACCCTGAAGGTGGCACAGAGGTGGATTGATTCTACCCCACTTCCCCAAATGAGCCTGTTTAAAACACTCCACGGGCTGCTTTAGAGACCCAGACTGGGGATTGAAAACTTGTGTGTGTATGCTCGCTTGTGTTCATATATGCAAACTTGTGTGTGTGTGTGTGTGTGTGCGTACCGGTAGATCAAATCAAATAAATCATTGTGAGAGCTGGGTGAGCTGAGGCCGTGGCCCCACCAAGGTCCTCCCCAGAGCCTTATTAGCGCCAGCCGTCTCACTGTGCGTTCACTGGCCTTCAGTTTCTTCATGTACTTCTCCTCTTGTGCAGCCTGTGTGTGGCCGGTGTGCTAAGGTAGAATTCCCCCTCTGTCCAGGCTGATATTTTGTTGCCTCACTTGCTGTATTGATTTGTCCTAAGCAGTGTTAAAGATGCAGTGGGCTTATTACTCCAAATGTATGCTCCTTACAGTGTGGCAGTGTTGCCCGCGGGACGAAGTCGGAGGGTATCATGGCCATACTGATAACAAGCCTGCTCAGTAGCTGCTGCTGGCTACCCTGTGTAGCTAGAGCTGCTCTACAACCCCCCCCCCCCCCCCCCCCCCCCACACACACACACACACACACACACACACACACGTCTCTCTCTGCTATTCTCTCTCCCTCCCACACTATCGTTCCTCCAGTCGCGTTTCATCCTCATCCAGTTTTTCATCCTCATCCAGCTTATTCCATTTGGTCGGCGGTGTTGCGCCCCGGCCAAAGGGAAGAGGCAAAACAAATAGCATGCAGGGCAGGCATCTCGGCAAGAAAGCGCGAGGTTCTTTCGAGATGAACAGGGAGGGGCGCCGGGGTAAAGGAAGTTTGGCTGTGAGGTTTCTTTAGAAGGACAGGCTTGAATGGGAACCGAGGGATCAAAGCCTCATCCGGTTGCCTGGTATCGAGTCTGGTCAGTATGCAGGACGGCTCCTCCACGATGCCTCCAATAGGCTCTACGTTATTTTAGCCTTAACAGCAGCATCGGTTGGCTTGCAGACAATACAGCAATAGCAGCGTGGTGTTCCACTCTGTATGAAACAATCAATTTCTTCAGCAGCCATTATCTTGTCAGAGCTGGGGCATGAGCATCTCTTTTAACAAAGCTATTTATTATTAATGGGATTCTATTTATTGTGAGACCCTTGAATGGTTCAAATGAGCCAAGTCTCAGCAGGCAAAGACATGAGACAGTTCGTAGGAGGACTATAAAACGGGCTATTGTTTTCGGTAAAGAATGACAACAGATGGCCTCATTCAAAGTGACTCCATAGCGCACCAGAGTATATTGATTGGATTGTACACTTTGTTGTCCCTGGATCTGAACCTACCTACAGCTACTATAGCACTGCAGCCTTATCTAGGGGAAGAAAAAGTGAAAGGAAAAAAGACCAGTCACCCACCCCCCATGAATACTAATGGCTATTGACGAAGATTGAGTTGATGTTGATGAATGATAATGCCCATGACTGACAATTGATGACTGTCAACGTATATTTGTTGTTTTAGTGAATTAATTTCGGACTTTCTTGCTCTCTCACAGGGTCCAGGGGATGATCCAGATCCTGGTGGCTCTGTGTGTGCTGACGGGTTACGCGATCACGACGGCCAGCTTCGCCATCTACGAGGTCCACGAGCACCACAGTGGCTCCAAGAGGCTCCAGCACATCGCAGGCGTCGGCGAGCCCTTCTACTGGGCCGTGAACTTCTTCTACGACATGGTAACGTCTTCTTCTTCTTGACCCACACTATTACCCTCCATAAATAAACAGAATATGGGCTAATTAAGGGCCAAATCTGGTCAAATCCTTGTGTGTCTACCATGAACTGTTCTGCTCAATAAAAGCATATGCAAACATGATACATCCATGCTGCATGCTCCCTTTTAGAATGTAACTGCATGCAAAAGCACTTTCTTCTCCTTATCTATTATTGAAGCGTTCATTTATAAAACACTACATATCTATTTTGAGAAAAGTCATTCAATACCTCTTTTCCTTTTAAAAGTAAGTAGTATAATTTGGTTTAGTTTTGGGCTGTCAATCATTCTGTAAGAGTAGGTCTCAATTTTTTCAAATGCTGCATCCCTTATTTAGGAACCAAACCCTCTTCAACTGATAATGCAATAACAATCAAATGATTTTCTATTGCTGGGTCATGTCCCATCTTTTTTTCCCAAGGTCATCTATCTGATCCCTGTGGCTCTGACTGTTGGTATGATCGCAGCCTTCCAGATCCCGGCGTTCACAGACCGACAAAATCTGGCTGCCGTCACCCTGCTCCTGGTGCTCTTCGGGTCAGTGATTCTGTGGCTGTTGACATGCAGCCTAATAATCTGTTTACAGGGCTTTTAGTCTTATTTCATTATTTCATATCTTATTATTTGGTAACACTTTTCTTGAAGTGTATTGTGATGCATTACAAGCAGATTATAAGCCCATTAGAAGTTTGAATCATCAGACAAACATCAGAAAATTACATAAAATTTAACATCATGTCATTAACTACACAGTTGCCCAGTAAAATATTCAATCCCCCTACTTGCCCTGCTAAAAGATGCAGGGCAACCTGGGGAGGCGAATACGGCACCTCCGGGAGGGATCTTATCAGAGAAATAAGCCAGAAACTCCTCACGCCTTTTCTGGGGAAGCCTCAATAATAAATGTTGTGGAGGGGGGATAGGACTGAATTGAACTGAATAGAATCCTTGAGTCATTGCAGTTTTTGGATATTAGGTCAGAAAAATATGCTGCTCTCACATCCTTGACAGCTTCCTGATATTTTGTCACATGATCTGTTAGAATGTCTAGATTGATTTGTAATTTGTTTTTCCATTTGCGTTCGGCCTTCATACATTCTCTCCTTAAGGCTTGCGTGTGCTTAGTTAGCCAGGGCAAGGCTTTAGGTTTTTTCTTTGGCCTTATGGTCGGATACACAGACATCATGTAAAACCACATCATTTGGAGTAAAAGCAGTTGAGAGAACTAAAAATGTATGGCCTTTGGAGTGAGTGGCACCTTTATTAGACTGCACTAGATTACTCATGCTCTGTCATAGACAGGCATGATAATGGAAAAGGAGCTCTGAGACTTGTTCAACAAAAACATTATTTGGGTTTGGTGGTATATACACTAAAATAGAAAAAAGAGGGAACAAAAATTACACTGTCCTTTTAGTTTAACAACAAATGAAATGAGTTAAAGGTAATGTGCAGCATTTTAACATCAAGCAACAGGTGTTGTGGGAAATATGGTCTACCAAGGTTTCACAATGAATTTGATATTGATTTTTAAAAACGTTTGAAGCAACACCTTTAACCACATTGTTTAAAAGCGAATACTTTATGCCGCCCAGTTGATTCATCTGTTGCTTGATTTTAAGTAAGAATGCAAATTTACTGCCTGCAACTCCAAACCAATGACACGCCATGCCTCCCACATCTGGATTACTGCAACAATTTAAATTGTTGTTCCCCAACTGTAGTTGAAGTTTGAGCTGGTGTGTTCCCTGTGCCGTAGCGGGCCCCCATCCTGAGCCCTAGATAGGAGGAGGCCAACTCAGCACTCTGCTTCTCATTTATCAGACAGATGTCTCCTTCTCAAGCAATGAATAATCACAGCGCTCCATCTGCCTGCCTGCCAGCCTGCACCCACCTGGGTCTGGTCTGCAGCCTCCCTGCTTCTGTTCCACGTCATGGCTTGGCACCCACAGTCTGCCTACCAAGCACCTTTTTTTCGGGCATGACAGTCAGGCGCTCTGTCTCTGTCTGGCTCTATCTGTTTCTGTCTGTCTCTCTCTCTCTCTCTCTCTCTCTCTCTCTTCCCACCCTGCGTCCTCCTTTTTTCCTCTCCTTCTCCCTATTTCTCCTTTTTTCTGTTTCCCGCTGACCCGGACACCCCAATCAAATGAACAAGCAGATTATTTGAGAGAAAAGAGAGAGGAGAAAAAAAACAGCAAAGGATGCGCTGCCACCAGGGAATAGAGGGAGAAGTAATTTATCTTCCTCTCTTTTGGCGTCATGTTTGAATGTTTACCCTCCTCATGGTTTGGTATTTTTCCCCTTCCCTTTTCAGTGTTCTCTGGTGCCTATTTTCATCAGGCTCACAGCTGCTCCATTTAGCCTGTTAAAGGACTGCGCCACTTCAGTCAGTTAAAAAATGCAAGGGCATGTCATTTTAGATGGGGGCATTGATGGAGGGAACTGCATAAATTCTCTATATCCACTTCCATCCTCAAGAGAATAAACTGAAATCAAAGCCGTCTTTGTGGGCTTTCTGTATTTGAAAGCCAACCCCAGCCAGATCACAGCAGGGCTATTTTCAGGTGTGTGGAAGAGTTATTTTTACTGGGTTGAACTGAAGCTGTATTTAAGCTATCCTGTCATTGTCTTGTCTCGTCCCCAGGTTCGCTACCTTCCCCTGGATGTACCTCTTGTCCGGCGTCTTCAAGGATGCAGAGATGGCCTTCATCACCTACGTGTGCATCAACCTCTTCATCAGCGTCAACACTATCATGTCCACCTCCATCCTCTACTTTCTGGGTCAAATCGCAATGCGTGACAATGAGGTCAGCAATTGAATGGTCCCAAAGTTTAAAGAGTTGCGGCCTTAAAGGATAATGCTGGTGTTTTTTAATGCATTTCTTACCGTCAACAAATGACTATGAAAATAACAAAATCAGCAATGAATTTGTTTTGCTGACAAGTCTCGTCCATGTAGCTGATGCCCAATGAAGCCATGTCCCAGCAGCCATAGAACTCCATTGTATTAAAAAAACGATTAAAAACACGTCAAAGAGCCATGCCATTGCTCTGGCAGCATATTTCATCATCGCGATGCACCGGGCCAGCCGACTTTTTCCTCAAACAACTTAATAAGCCGACCGTAAACACGTTTGTGATCTCAGGAAAGTAGTTCCGTAGCACCGAAAATAGTCCCCGGCATAATGAAGAATTTGTTTTGATTGTTGATTGTTTTGAATTTGATTTGGTAATAACTACAATAGCCTGACTTTTCATGGTAACAGTTAGCGATTTATAAAATTGAAACTATGTGTTTGTGAGCTGTATTTAAAGGTTTTTAGCTTACAATTGGAGCCAATGACTTCCGGGTTGAAGGCTAAAAAGGGAACGTGGGAAGTCAGAAAGTAACGGGAGTAGAGCAAACGCATTGCTGATTTTGTTATCTTCATAGGATTTGTTGACGGTAAGAAATGCATTAAAATACACCAGCCTTATCCTTTAAATGTGTAGCTGTTAATTACTTGATGAATTAACATGGACAGCGCAACATTGACAGTCCCTCACTTGCAGCTGTGGTGATATTGAGTTTCAGGGGAATGAGTCATATTTTGCAGGGTAATCGTACTCCACAATGTCAATGACAGTGAGATTACATTCAGGATGAGCACTACCTGAGATGCAGTTTTATATCCTCACTGTCTTCCTCTCTGTCCTTCCCTCCCTCCCGCAGGCCATCCAGGAAATCTTCAGGAAACTGAGCCACGCCTTCCTCATCTTCCCCCAGTTCAGCTTTGGCAACGGGCTGATGGAGCTGGCCAGGGTTAACATGGAGGTCCAGATCCTCAGCGGCTACGGCATCGACGCCTATAAGAACCCCTTCTCCACCGACACCCTGGGCTGGATGTTCATCTCCTCCTTCCTCCAAGGCCTGTTCTTCTTCTCCCTGCGCCTGCTGCTCAACAAGTGGCTCCTGCGCAAAGTCAGGTGAGACGGCGAGGAGACGGTGGCGTGCGGAAGCGAGAGACATGTGTGCCGATGCTACGAACTGCTCCGCTGTGAACGATCACGAACCGCGCGCGTACACTTTCCGGCTTTGTGATGTGCTCTCAAAAATCTAATTGAATTGAAAATGTATGCATAGAATGTGGAAATGATTCTGGTTGCGCAGTGGGGCACTCATTTATCAAGCACCGGAACCGCAAATTGGTGTGGAAAGCATTTTAGTATGCAATGAAAAACAGTTTCACTGCAAATTAGATCGTAGTGAGCGTTTAAGAACATTTAGCATTTCATTTATTAGATCAGTGTAGGATTTCAGCATCTCTCTGTGTTTTGTATGGAGATAATGATAAATGCTGATTATTATTCTCTATCGCTCATTTATTAAGGCTCTCTCTCCCTCTTCTCATTTTTCTATTTCTACTTTTTTACTTGTCAAAATCCATCATAGATTTAGTAAGACTTTCTCCCTCCAATCACAGAGTTTCAATCCATCACAGATCTAGCGAGTCTCTTTCTCTCTTCTCCAAGTTTGTTGCCATGACACTCTAGTTGCCTCCGATGAATTACAGGTACACCCAGTTAACGGGATTATTCTTCCCTTTGTAGGCATCTGATCATGGGCAGAAAAACGGTGCCCCGGGTGGCCGGCGAGGACGAGGATGAGGACGTGGTGGCCGAGCACCAACGGGTGTCCAGTGGGGCGGCCAGCTCAGACGTCCTGCAGGTCAACCAGCTCACCAAGGTCTACCAGCACCTCAACAAGAAGGTCCAAGCTGTCAAGAGGCTCTCCGTGGGAATCCCTGCTGGGGAGGTAGGCTTATATGTCATCATACATGAGGCATACATGGGTCAGTATTGCCTGCACCTTGAATGGGGACTGCTAATTGGGACAAAATCAATGTAGGTAACATAGGAATGTCTTGAAATGCCAATGACTGGGGAATACTGATTGCAAAGTGAGTTTTGACAGCCAGAAATCTCAGCAGCTGGCAAAGTAATCGTTGAGTCATTGGTATTGATCAACAACCCTATCAACCCCCCACAGATATATAATGCTCATTTAGTGCTATGGGGCAGTAAAGATCTAATGTATTGCCCCTTTAAAGGAAAGTATAAGGAATAAAAGTATTATGCCAAAAAAACAAATTGCCTTTCACACTTGTTTCAAAATGCATCCCTTGCATCATGGCCATAAGGCTGCAGGGAGGGAAACTCACTGAATGCTTCTGTTTATGGATCTGAATAGTGACCTGAACATCTGTGCAATCTTTGAAAACACAGACCATAGTACTGTATAGGGATCAAAGGCAACACAACACACATATGTAATCTGAAAACATAAATAATTCATCTGGAATCCAAGCCTATGTATTTAGAGCGCTGTATGAACAACAACTGAGATTGTCTTTTTTTTTTTTAGTTTTTTTGATCAGTGTTAACAAGCAATGCGTGTTGTCTTTGTCTACAGTGCTTTGGTCTGCTGGGTGTGAATGGAGCAGGAAAGACGACCACTTTCAAGATGCTGACTGGAGATGTGAGCCCCACCGATGGCACGGCACAGATCAAGGACTGGGATGGGTAAGCTATTTATTGATTTATTTGATCATTTTAAAAACACATATAATCCATGCAAGCATGTGAAGTAAACATCTCGAGGATAGCATGAAAACGTCTTGTTTCTATCGTTGACTTTATTGGCCTTTGGCACCAGCAAGGTGCTGACAGGTGTCAAAAGTGAGTGATTACATACAAGCAGAATACAGTATACCCAGTTTCTTTAGTCTGAAATAAGTCTTCATGCTGTAAATTCATTGTACACATCATTGTAAGTAGTAACAAACTGGTGTAAGTTATGTTACAATAATAAAAAAAAAATGCTTTCTGAAAATATCGATTTACCTCTACATCACTGCCCTCAAGTAATTAAAAAACATCAGGTTGTTATTTATACTTACACAGCATATTCCTCAAAAATGTATAATTCAAGTAATTAAAAAGAATCAGCATGGAGGAAAACAGATGGGTTGCATAAGCAAGTCCATTACAGGATGATGCTTTCCAGAGCTTTCTTTTCAGTCTTACAGGTGCCCAGGCTGCACTGTCTAATGAATCTGAACTGGAATAAATTTGCACAATGCAAATAGCCACAGAGAAGGCAAGAGATGCGACTGCTTTGCATCAGCCAAAATATGAGCCATAATGTTTTGAGATTTAGAATGCACTGAAACCAAAACATACAATCACAACCCTACTCGCACCCGTCTGGCTCCCAGTGCTCGCTTTATTTGTTATTGTCGAGGGCTATTCCCAGCATGCCACCACTATAGACAGCAGTGCCACTGGGACCTCACACGCACATCCATTCTCCATCTGTCCTATAGCATTCAAGAGAATCTGTCTTTCTTTATGTCCCCCCCCCCTCCCCCCAGGCGGATGGTAGACATCATGGAGTGCCGTAACAAGGGCATCAACATCGGTTACTGTCCCCAGGTGGACGCCCTGGACGATCTGCTCACCGGAGAGGAGCATCTGTACTTCTACGCCCGTATCCGCGGCATCTCAAAGCGGGAGATTGACGGGGTAAGGCAGAGTCTCCTCAAAGCGTCGGGAAGTGACGACGCCATCCGCAAAAATGACACGGGATCAGATATGAATTCAAAGGTGCACTCCCGCTGCCAGACTAGTAGCTGTCGGCGCTTCCATGCATACTGAATCAGACGGTGTGAAGTGCTGACTGATGTGTGCTGAAAGGTGTGCTATCTGGGGCGGCTAAAAACGTAAAAAAGCACTCGCTGTCAGTCGGCTGCGATCCCGGCTTGGAAATGAGGCTGATGCTGTATGTATCACCGCAGACTAATTTACATTTAAACGATACTTTGATAATGAGAGGATTTCATTTGACACGTCACTTCAGCCCCATTCTGCCCATTTATCATTTTGAAAGCTAATCAATCTTGCATTCTCCGGTGATTACTGAGAGTGTCTGTTTTCCATTGCCGCTGAAATCAGTGGAATCTGCCGAGCAAGCAATCAAAAGATGATGGGATTTCTGACTGTTTGTCTTGATAAAAAAAAAATAAAAAATAAGACAACAATTGATAAGGCGCACACTGGCCTTGACCAAACAGCTCTCTCTCTCTCTCTCTCTCTCTCTCTCTCTCTTTCGCAACGCCATCTCTCAACCAAGGACGCATAAGCCCCAGAACAGTGATGGGCTCTGACAGCCTCAGTCATGTAACCAGCAGAATTATGCACACACACGTGTCCAAGGACACACGTACACACACGTACACACACACACACACACACACACACACACACAATCAGGCACAGAAATGGATGCGTCTGGCTATAATCACCGTTGCAGCTCCTCTTCTCTGGTCAGGGTGCTGACAACAATGGCAGTAATGGCCACAGTATCGGTGGTGGGCTAATTTGCCGAGATGAGGTTATATATAGAGCTCCTCTTATGTTGTCTCCCACTGACAGTCCCCTAGCTGAGGATAATGAGACAAGCCTTAATGGGGCCATTTCACATTTACATGGTTTTGTCAAGCTTAATGAGCTGTTACATCAAAGGTGAAAGAAATGGGCTTTTATGGGAGAACATAAAAAAACAACATATTTTGATCTGAACCAGTCAGGATATGCCATGTTGTTGGTGCTAATTGTTCAGATTCAGCTGCTGTCATTGTATCTTTGTCCGTAGTGTGCGTAGCAGCCTAGTATGCACAGTGTTCAGTCAACCCAGAATCATATTTAGGAATCAAAGCAAAAGGCATATCCTCCTGCAGAGACGAGAATTTAAGGGAGATGCAGTATCTGAGTCCATTCATCAGGCTTCCAAAATACATTTATGTGTAAATTTTGCCAACTTGTGGGAAACGCCTCAAGCTTATCACACAGAAATCAACTGGTAGCATTCACAGCCCATTTACAGGCTTTTTTTCTGCTTCATGTGATTAATCACTTAAATGAAAAGGCAAGTGGAGCGCGGTTAGATGCGCTGGTTGATGCGCAAATCGCAGCTTTTTAATAGTTAAGTGAGTGAGTTAGTTGCTGCCTATCAATGGCCTTTCAGCTCTGCTTTTAGTGCAATGTGTTTTAACACTCACTGGATAAATTGATATGCTCCAAATAAACTCTGCTGCATCAGTTCCTTTTGTCTAAGAACTCCCACCACAAGGCAGCACAGGGTTGGAAAAACAAAACAAAACGCAGTCACCAAGTAAATCCATCACTGATGTACAAACAGAATTAAATATGCATGGGAGTGGAAAAGATAGATACCTCAGTTATTGGCGCTGCACCTGCACTTGTCGTTGTAATCTGCCGACAAAATAACGGAAACACCTAACAATTTATGAATATCAAGTAGCCAATAATGACTAGGGCCACTCTTTACCTTCAGAACAGCTTCAGTCCCTGCTGTCCTCCTGCATCCTGAACTGTGTGTAGTGGATAGTGGAGCTTTCTTCAGGAAGAAAAGCCTCCAGTTCTTTGAGGGATGAAGGAGGAGGAAATCTAATTCCTGGAAAGGTTTAATGAGGTTTAGATCTGCTGAAAGGAGGACTGCATCCTGATGTTCATAAAACCGCTCAAATTGTTTAGCAGTGTGTATGGTGACATTTAACATCTTGGAATACTGGAACATCAGGGGGACACATATATAGTGTTTACTAGTTTTCTCCTGGTCCTGTAAAATGGTTTCATATTCCTTGACCATTATACGACCATGTAGAGCAGTCATCAGAGTGAATGCTGCCCATACCATTACAGATCCAGCATGGTCAACAGTTGGCGACAGTCACTGTGGGTTGAAGGCTTCCTGTGGCTTTCTCCAAGCATACACCCATCTGGAAAAAGGAAAAAGGCAGAAAGAGTCATTAAACCTTTTTACATGTTTCCACTGCTCAGGGTCCAGGTTTTGTGCTTCACCAGGTTATGTGTCTTTGTGTGTTGGCCTTGGACACAGTCAGTTTTTGAATGGCATTATCTGCCATAATTGACAGCTTTGTGGGCTCACCACATACAGGTTTTTGTTGAGACTGCGTTACAGAGATGTTGAATCAAAATTCTGTGGTAATTTTTGACGCTGTAGCTTTGTGGTGTTTAAGTGTCTGTTGTGTCAGTGAGTTTTGACTTGTGACCACTGTTCCTCTTTGCCAGTGCAGTTTGTGTTTGACATACTGTATGTTGTAATGATTTTTGAGACTGTTCCCCTGGCCACATTAAATAATTTTGCAGTTTTTGTGACTGCTGCTCCTGCAGTTCAGGCACCGACTATTTGGCTTCTTTGGAACTCTGTTAGTTGGCTCACGTTGCTTTGAAAAGTCACAAATAAGAGCAGTGACCGTCAGATCTCTTTTAAAGCTGACACATACTGCTAATTGGCATTCAACTTAGTATGACTCGCCTGTGTAGCTGCCTTTTAGCTGAGATTTAGTTTTCCTTTTTCATGTGGTGTTTCTGCTATTTTATCCACCTCCCTTTAATCCCTGGCCTGTTTCCCGCTCAGGTGGTGAACTACCTGGTGAAGAAGCTGGAGCTGGGCTACCACAGGAGCAATGTCACCGACAGCTACAGCTGCGGCACGCGCAGGAAGCTCTCCACCGCGCTGGCTCTCATCGGACACCCGCAGATCCTGCTGCTGGTGAGGACCCGTTCATTAAATCGCCCGTCTGGCAGGCCGACAACAAACATGAAACTAACTTTACACCGCTGCTCCTCCTGAGCGGGTCTTTGAAGTAAAGTAGACATCGATCCCCTAGACTTTGGCAGATCTCATATAGTTAATTAGTTTGCTTCCCCAGGCTTACCCCAGGGTGGTCTTCCCCCTAGCATTCAACTCTATTTCTACCTCACATCTCTATCATATCCTCTCTCTCTCTCCTTCCTCCTGTCCCCGTCTTTCCCCTTCCTCTTCCTTTCCTTTATCTGTCTTCTTAATTCCCCCCCCCCTATCCTCTCTTGGCTCGTCCTTCTGCCCTTATTCTCGCTTGCTTCTCTCTGTCCTTGCTTCTCCTCCTTCCCTTTACGGGTTTGTCTGTCACACACTGGCCCTCCCGCTTCCCTTATTATTTTGCCACTGTGCATCTGTGCTTACTCTTTCTGTTAACCCTGTCATCATTTTCTCCCGTCCTTTCCCTCACCTCACTTCACTTGTCCTCTTTGCTCTGTCGTTCCTGTCTCTTTGTTCTCGCCTGATCTCTCCATCCCGGTTCTCCCCCCTTTATTTTCTTCTCTCCTGCTTTCCCCTCCTCTCTTTCACACATCCTGCCTTACTCTTTCCATTCAACCCCTCTCCGCAGGACGAGCCGAGCTCTGGCATGGACCCTCGCACCAAGCGCCACCTTTGGAAGATCATCTCGGAGGAGGTGAAGGGGAAATGTGCCGTGGTTCTCACCTCTCACAGGTTAGTAGACCCATACTATGCTGATAGTCCATCAAAAAAAAAAGCCTCGAAATGTGGCACTATGTAATCAAACATCATTGTTTTCAAATTAAAACCTCATAATTCCAGCTTGTGTTTTAGTTCAGTTGAAGGACTTCATGCTCCTCTGTGGTTTGAGAGAATTCTACCACCTTTGGGCTGATGAAACCCTTTCTCAACCCATTGGATGAACTTAAAAATGCATGGTTGTCATTCTTTTAGAGTTCTTATGACTAGACAAAGGCACGTGAAGGAAGTAACTATGGTGACACAGCAACAAAATATGGCTGTGTACTATGCTGAAACAAACTAGCCAAGTGGACCCAGTCTGAAAGCTGCCTTAGACACAGCTGATTGGATTTTGACACAACTTAGGGGAACATAGCATCTCATCACTGCATTCCAGCACTTTCAATATGACACTAATTGGCTCAACGGAGGCGCTACAATTACAGGTCAAAATTATGTCTTGTGTTTGTTTTTTTTCCAATAATGATAATAACTAGGCTATATGGCTATTTGTAAAGGTTGATAAAGTGAAAAGATTGAACACCAGCAGAAGAACAGAATGTTTCCTCGGTTGCTACGTGACAGGAGGCATAGCTAATTATGCTAATGTTGTTCCAGTGCGACCTTTTATCTCTCTCTTTCTCTCTCTCGCCCCCTTATCTCAGTATGGAGGAGTGCGAGGCGCTGTGCAGCCGCCTTGCCATCATGGTGAAGGGTCAGTTCCGATGCCTGGGTTCCCTGCAGCACATTAAGAACAGGTCAGTGGCCTCCGCTCCTCCTCCTCCCAGCCAGCCATTACCGCCCTCCCCGCCCTGTCGCCGTGGCCTCCCCCCCCCCCCCCCCGGCGGTCCTTTGTTGTCCGTCTCTCTCTGACTCCTTCTGACTTGTAATAACATTGACCTCCCGCAGACACGTAATAACACAGTGCTTTGTTTGTAAAATCCCCTTTGTGCAGGTTCGGCAGCGGGTTCACAGTGAAGATGTACCTGGCCATGGCCTCCTGTGATGTGGAGGCGATCACCAGCTTCATGCAGCGCCGCTTCCCCAGCACTTACCTCAAGGTGAGCTGAGCCGGCTATCCAAGGCTTTCAAGAGAACTCGGCAGAATAGAGGCAGTATCCCTCATGCATTGTGGTGGGGAGTTGCAAGAAACATAGAGAGTACATAGACATTTGATGGATGTAGTTGTATGCTGGGTGATAACTTTGAGCTTACAATGTATAGTGTTAGACTGATATATCAGTTTGTTAATATCTGGCTGATGTTAACAATCATTATTTTAGTCGGCTATTGTCCAGTCAGTCGTTCACCTCTAAAATGATGGATATGATGCAGTGTGATTGATTACATATTTATTGTAGAATTGATCAATACTACACTGGTTGTCTATGGAAGCCCTTAACCTATTACTATTATTAGTATTATTATTGTTATTATATTTCATGCATAGATTAGCCACTACAGTTGCAAAGTTTACACACATTAGCGAGAGTGAGCATCACTCAGTACAAGGTGAGTGACAACTTAACAGTTATCAGGCTCTGACCAGCAGTGAAGAGGTGCTGTAACCCATAATATGCATCATTTCAATCAGTGATCAGATCGGTGATTGGTTGATCACACTGGTAAACTAGTTAATCAAAAGATTGGCAACTCTCATCAGCATCGGCACTGCCAACTGAAATCTGGGAGAAGGCGAGGCTGCACACGAATGGCCAATCAGGTCATCATCTTGTTGAATACAATGGATTGTGGGAGTTTAACAAAAATTCTAGGAAGGTTGTGTGAATATTCATAATGATGTTAAATGTTAACAGTAATTGAACTGTTATTTGCTTTTATCTGAAAGCAAAAAAACAATAAACCAAAGAAAAAAAATACAATTATTTTCTCAAATACCATAAATCAATTTGATAGTGCATGTAAGAGTTAAGTGTCTGATGACTGCCCACGTCTTGCACTGTGGGAAAAATATCGGTATCAGCACTTAAAAACCCATAAATGAAGATCGTTATTTGCATGCATAGCCATCGGTGGCATGAAAAACGTTACATTTTTGGGATATATACGACGTGAAATCGACATGTCTATTGCATGGTAATGAGGAGCACTGTTAAGAGAACGCTTATGCATCGGCCTAAGGCAATGACACTCACTGACCCTACTGTTTTGTATGTGGGACTGTATGGGTCAGTGGGCAGAGTGTGGCATTAGAATGACAATTAGAATGAGAGTCATGCTTTTTTGGAGTTTTGAAAGGGTTTCATAAGCAAAATTTAAAAAATCTCAACCCATAAAGGACCATGTAATCCTTATACTAGGCTTTTTACCCTCTACAAACGGTGTTTACTTGTGTCTTCTTTCCCCCTCTCACAGGACCAGCACTCCACGATGGTAGAGTACCACGTACCTGTGGCGCCGGGAGGGGTGGCCGACATCTTTGACCAGCTGGAGTCCAACAAGACGGCACTGCAGATCAAACACTTCTCTGTCAGCCAGACCACACTGGATGAGGTGAGAGAAGGAGAAAGAGAGAGAGAAAGAGTGGCAGAACGAGTGAGAGCTTTTGGAGAGGCGGGTAGATGGTAGATAGGGACGGAAAAAAGGAGGCGAGGAGTTGAGAGAAGAAGAGGAAGGGTGGGAGGGGAAGCAGGGATAGAAGAAAGTTGAGTGGGAGTGAAAGACTGAGTTGAGAAAGTTAAAGAGAGGTAGAGGGAAACTGACAGAGGGTATGCCTGGGGGAAAATAAAGGGAATATGAGAAATAGAGAGAATACACGAGCTTTAAATTCAGCCAGCGCTGATATTCTCCAACCATTCTCGGCCCATCTGGGACTGGGAGGTGCCATATGTTGAGGTGGAAGACAGAGGGGGGAAATCAGGGGGAGAGACCGACTGGCGGACTGGGTGAGAGGGAGAGTTCAGAGAGAAATAATGGGTTTTGATATCGGCGCGGCGCATAAATCATTATTGAATCCCCTCGCAGGTCTTCATCAACTTCGCCATGGGGAAGATCGACATGGAAACCATACCGATTCACAGCGAAGGAGAAGAATGCGACAGCCTGGGCTCCATTGAAGCGGTAGAAACGTAGAGCCGACTGACCTCCATCTTTTCCTGAAACTGTCCACTCAACCTGAAAGCACAATATCTGTTTTTAAATCTGACCTAAATCTTAATATATATGTGAAAAAAACTATTGACTTTTTTTGATAATCCTGATTATTTGTTGAAAGTCTTCTGACTGACCTTATGAAGGAGAGCTTACATTTCCATGATCACTTTAAACTGTAAATCAAAAGTGGCAGGACTTGTCTCAAAGCAATGATCAATGCATACACACATATACTGTATTGTGCACATTTGCACGCACGCACACGCATGTACATACACACTGCTGATTAGCAACATAGTCGAAAGATAAACGTCTCATGTTTCTTCATCTTATTGTCATATCTGATGGCTAAAACAAGTGCAATTATTTGTTTACTTTTAGTTCGACAATCTTGTTACTCATGAAGGCTAAAATAAATTGTGTAGGCTATTAATTTTCAATTTCTGCGGTGGGGGCACTGTTCATTATCAGAATATTTTACCGTGGGCGTTCATAACCTTCTAATGAGAAACACTGTATTTCCTAGTTGGCATCATTATATTCTGGCCCATATAATGACAAAACATGATCTCACTTCATGTAAAAGCACACATACACTAAGTACATAATGTGTCTAAATGAGCCAGTTTGTATCCTGAGGCTTATATAATTACTGCCTACTGGGTGTATATCACAAAAGAAAATGTTCTTGGCATTCAGAGATGAACTCTTTAAATATCTGCACTTTTCCCCTACTCATTAACACCTCCTCTAAGGGCATATCTAACTTTTAGAATGAATGTACTGAATATTTAATGGATACTTTTCTGCTTAAGGCCCAGCTCCACATGGTTTTGAATTTATCAAGCTTATTTTTATACATCTAATAAAGCTATTTTTCAAAAGCAACTGCTGTTCATTGTCCTGTCTGTACATGCCTTTCTCACAATGTGTAGATAATGGATTACATGCAAGATGCTTGATATCGCAGCTACACTGAATGTACAAAATGTTAGGGACGTCTTCCTGATGTTTAGTTCCACATCTCAGTTGTCTCAAAGCTTAAACATCCTTCTATAACTCATCTGCTTTTCTTCATCTACATCTCCTTTGTGATTGGTATGGATTTAATAAGGGAAATCAGTGTACTTGATGAAAAGAACTGGTAGCCCTAAAATAGACTCAATTTACTATTAAAATTGACTTCAGCCTCATCTAATTTAGTTTATTAGGGTACAAATAGTGTATTATTATTATTATTATTATTATTATTGAATTCTGTATGTTAAATGTTGAGCTCATAACCTGTATAATGTCGCTCATGTTTATTCTTGCATTGTCTATGTAATTTTTCTGATAAAAATACATACACTCATACTAGGGGGAGGGGCAAAACTTGTACGTTGTTACTGTGGTCATGGCAACGGCCTAGTCACTTCCGTAAATCTTTGGCGGGAGATGCAATCAGGAAGTTCTGTTTTCGCTGTTTTTGCTAGCTCGGTACATAAACAAAGTGATAGTCAACGAGCCACAAAACAAGCAATAGTTATTTTAAGAATGGGCGATGAGGTTCTCACTCAGACAGGGGACTGGACGAACACCAAAGAGGCTGTCGCGAACTTTCGACAATTGCTGCTTTGCTCAAAATGGTAACTAACTTTAGAAGCAGGGCTCTGGCCACACTTCAGTGCATACATATAACCCACACAGCTACACTTAATCTCAATAGAATTTCAACTTTTGAATGGGTTAATGCTGTTCGCTAATTTAAAATAGACCGTAAAGTCGCTACTGCCCACCACGGTAACGTTAGGTATGGTGGTGGGAAAGAATTGGAGTAACAGGCGAACCAATTGTAAACGGTTATATTTTATTGAAATAAAGTGCTGTGTGGCGAATTATACGTTTGCCGAATTGAAGAGTGGCTCATAAGGACTCAGAATATGGCCTGAGTAATATTTTAGTCGTATTTTGCCGATAAGCAAGGCCACATTAAAATGTCAGATTTTTGAACATAACGTTACTTTAGCGTGGCGTTCTGAAAACAATAGGCACGCATTGGGGCTAAACGCTAGCTTGCGCACTAACTCAACGTTATCTAACTTTTCACGTTAGTTACCTTCTTGACTGTCTTGTTTGTTCGTATTCACCATTAAATATTTTGTCTTCTCACAGCTCGCAATTACTGAAGGAACCCGTGTGTCTGGGAACTTGTGAACATATGCTGTGCAGGTAACGTTAGTTGAACGATTAAATTTGAATATCTCATTAATATAAAATTACGTTGACAACCTTATTAACTTTTGGACGTGAAAGTCTGCCGGGGGCACAGTTCACTCCCTACAAGTTGGTAAGTTATAATGATAAAATGTAAAAAAGCTGACTTTTGATCGTGATTCCACTGTCCCACTATTACCTCTATGCCTACAGTATAGTATATAGACAGTTGTATAATTCTGTACCAAGTCATTATGTTCCTTGAGACAAAATCATATTAAATGGTTGTCTGTAGTCCAGTGTCTGTTTTGGGGTAAAAAGGTAATTCTGTAGGACAATTGCCTATACATGTATGCTGCATGTATGCTGTTACACTTAGGTAAGGCCATACCAAGGCAAACATAATCAGTGTAGCAAGGAATGAGAGTACCAGGCTTTCTTGTGTATTTTTTCCTGTAAAGGAACATAGGATTCTCTCCACTTTCAAAGTAACTGTTATTCATTTTACTAGGCTTAGCACACAAAACCTATGATCAGCAAGCATAAGGAGACCTCTGGCCTTATTGATTAAAATAGAATTCTTTCTAGCAATGACAAAAGATGACATAATGTTGAATATGTTGTTTTGATGCTGATGTAAACTTATTATCAAATATGAGTATTTAAACGAAATATGACTTATATCAAAGCACTATTGTAACAGGTGATTCCTACACTTATTGAAGGTGTTAGGGGAGGTAAAAATCAAGCAATAGAAAATAATTAGTTAGATGAATTTTTGGTAGGTGAGAGTGTCATAGCTACAAATTCATATGGAATATCATGGCACACCATGGCAGAAATTGTAAAAAGTTAAAACATTTGGAACATGTATTAACATGTATTGCTCAGCTTACGAAGCCTAGCTTGTTATGGATTATATTGTCATTCAGGGTCTTATTTCTATAGCAGATGAAATATTACAAATTGGTTTAATACTGAGTGTAGAAAGTATATTAGGAGTACCTTTTTAATATTGAGCTTTTTAGATCAATCAATCAGTGTCTCAATTCTCTAAAGCTTCCACCTGGATTCAGCTGGTCCGTCTGTCTATTTCATCTAAAGAGCAGGTGACACTGCTCAGCATAGTGTGTCCAGTCAGTGCATTTCTTTTTTATTGAATTGTGAAGTGGACTTTGAAGCCGATATATGTTTATTGCTCAGGTCCTGCGCTGGCCCTCGGGCAGGAGATGGCTGTGCGGTGTGTCACAGCCCCGCGTGGGTGAAGGACATCCAAATCAACAGGCAGCTCTGCAACATCACACAACTCTTCTGCAGTTTGGAGTCCTTGTTGAATCCCATAGAAAAATCAGGTTAGTAGCTATGGTATAGCAGTTGAAAAGCATAGTGAAGTTATCTTCTCTACTCCTGCCTCCCCTCCATTATCTTTCATTCGTCCATCCATCCATCCACCCCCCCATTCTACCCACACATCCTTCTATCAATTGTTGACTAAAACATTTAACATTTTCCTCCTGCAATCTAATCTCTGAACGATGGTATTAGTGGCTTGTTCCTGCAGTATTTTATCCTTATCTCCCATCCAGCATCCTTGTAATGACAGTAATTATGCAATGCAATTAGCCATGGTGGTGTTTAGCTTGCAAGTAGATCTCAGCTCTGACAAAGAGGGTGCTGTGTCTGGGCTGCACCTAGCCCTGAAGCTTTCAGCCTCGTGGTGTGATGGCTCAATTAATCAGTAGGTATCAGAAGTTGAGAGTGTGTATCTAACCCTGCAGGGCAGCTTTCTGAATGGCGAAGACGTGAACAAAACTGCAGGTAATTGTGGTCTCAAGAATGAATTTGCGCGGAAATGATGGCAAAATGAAATTGCTAGGCTACTTCTTTCACATGTCGTTATTATTGCTTAGCAATGCATAATTCAAAAGTTTGGAGATTTTGTCACCTCAGTAGATGATAAATTGAGGCTCACGTTCCATTTATCACCCCTAATGGTGCAACTTTTTAACAAATGCAAAGTACGTTTTTTTTTTTTTTTCATAGCAACAGTTCATGATGAAAAAGTGTA
Organism: Centroberyx gerrardi; assembly: GCF_048128805.1. NCBI lineage: Eukaryota > Metazoa > Chordata > Actinopteri > Beryciformes > Berycidae > Centroberyx > Centroberyx gerrardi. The sequence goes on along the minus strand of NC_136006.1, from coordinate 27,719,302 downwards.
GCATACACAGGACAGGCGATGTTGGTTAAGTCACCCCTCTGACATGTTGTTTTTTCGCACCCCATTGCAGACTCCTCTCTTGCTGAGAAGCGAACGCAGTTGGAGAGCCCTCTCTTAAAGCACAAGAGGAACTTCAAGATCTGGTTCAGTCCCCGCAGCCGCAAGGTACGCTGCATGGTGGAGAAGCCTTCGGAGGTCACCGTACCAGGCAGCGGGTCTTCCGGAGAGGCGGCCTCAGCACAGCCAGACACCATTACGGCTCAATGGAAAGACCTGTCAGTCTTCAACTTCAGTTCCCAAGACTCTGGCTCCTCTTGCCCTGAAATGTGCAACACTGACAACAGAAACGGGAAGAAGATGTCGGCCAAAAATGCTGCCAACGTAAAGCTGGTGGTGCGCAGAGCCAGTCAGGCGACACGCAAAGAGACCAAGCAGAAGATGAAGAAGAAGAAGCTGGAGGCCATCAACCAGCAGTGGGGGATCAGCGAGGAGGAAGAGGTCCTGAGGGAAGGGGAGCAGGCCTGTGTTGAGGGGGAACGGAGGTCCAGTAAAAGGGTGTCTTTTCTAAGCCCCGGTGTCTCTTCTGAGGAGCCTCAGCCTGAAGGGCCACAGGGGAACCCTAGTGTTCTCAGCCCCAGCAGGAGCATCCTTAGAGGGAGGCTGTTTGGAGGCAGCATCACTATCCCGGAGGACCAAGCCCAGCCTGGTCAAAGCATGCTGGCTAGTCCCTTAGAGCATGACACTCTATCTGCGAATGACCCCAAACCAAGTGAGCGTACCGAAAAACAGGACAGTGCATCTCCTCGTAAGCCCACCCCGAAAAGATCCAGAGTGGATGAGAAGGAGGCCACCTCAGAGAGCACTCCAAAACGGCCCAGGGCGTCCATGGGCCGGAGGAGACGGTCGCCGGTTTGGACGGCTCTGGCCCTCCTCGATCCACCCTCTTTGACCAGCCCCAGGCATGATAAGAGCACCAAAAGCCCCAGAGAAGAGTGGGGAGAGAGCCCCTCTTGCCCGGCCACCGCAGGGAGAAAATCCCTGCGTGCATCGGGCGGCCGACCCGCCTCAGGGAGCCCCGCCATTATGAAGAGGAACCACAAGGGAGAGACTCCTCTGCATCTCGCTGCTATAAAGGTCGAGAGGTTTCGGAATAATTCACCATATTCACTGTACAATTTCAGGACCACTGAGATAATAAGACAGCAATGATAGCAATTCATATCAGTGACACAGTGTGCAGGGGATGACTTTATCGACTGAGAATTTGACAGGCACATCAATAGTACAATAAAAACAATGGGAGGGGAGTGTGCCAACCTGGGCTTTTTATGTTCTTTATTATATTTCAGCTTTTCTTTGGCATCGCCTCGTACGTTGCATCCAGCTTAAATAGGCTTGTGTAAATCTCCTCTCGCTGTGGGTTTTTTCCCCCGATTGAACATATTAGTCTTCAGATGATCAGACAGCCATTCTCCGGCCCAGTGAGAATAAACCGTCTTATAGTAATCCCTGTAAACATAGCCGTAATCCCTCTCTGGATCCTAGACAAGGTAATCAATGGCCCACTGCTGAGCGTGATTGATAAACAGCGGGGCTCTCGGTGCTCTGGGATCAGCCGCTGTGTTTGAGGGGTTACGTTTACAGGTCTGGAATCTTGACCTCGGTTCTGTTGTTCTCTCTCGGTCTTGCAGGGAGATGTGGAGACTGCCAAGGAGCTGCTGGACCAAGGGGCCGACCCCAACCTGAAGGATAATGCCGGGTGGACACCTCTGGTAAAGCACTAGACACACACACGCACAACTGTTAGACTAATACACCAAGTGATAGATCTATACACTTTCTACCATGTGTGGGGAAAAAAGCCTCAATTTAATAAAATATATTGTTTAGACATAAAAACTAACAGACAGGAACCGTCTTAGGAAATGAAAACGAACATATAAATTTCAAAACTTTTTTTGGAGGAATGGAAACGTAACCGGAAATTAAAATGATTTTTAATGTTGTGGAACCTACACATTATTCTGAAAGCCTAGAAAACGCTGTATAATAATATTTTACATTATGGCAGTTATAGTCTTGGATGCAAATGCGAGGTAACATTCAGATTCAAAGTTCAGGTTACATTTCGGATGTAAACAATGGTAAAATCATGTAATTTTTTCCTTTTTTAATGTCTTTTTTCCCCCCATTTTTTCCTTCCTTTTTTTGATACGTGCCAAGAACAGGTGTGGTTCACAAGGACCATGGGATAGGCAAGGATAAAAGACCTATGCATAGAAACGTGCTTCCTCAAAAGGATAAGTACACACTGCTAATTTTCAAAAGGGCAGAAGCTGCGTTGACAAGCTACACATATTAAGTGGATTAGACTCAACAAGGGGGGAGCTGGGGAGGGGGGGGGGGGGGGGGTGTAAAACTAGCGCAAGTATAATAGGAAAAGCAAATAATGGTGTGTTCCTATAACAGTGCTGCATCCCATGCCACTGATGCAGAAAAGTTGCCCCGAGGTTGGACTGTGCAAAAGAGGCCTATGCACTGACAGATGAGAACTGGCATCACTCCTGACTCTTGCAGTCTTGGCTAATGTTTATGTATATGTTTTTGATGGATTGATTATCTGTTGGCAAGTGTCCATATTAATAAGTTCCCGTCGGGCAATACTTACAGGCAGCATATTTTTAAACTTAAGACAACACATTAAATACCTAGTAGAGACGTGACTCAGGCTTGACTCACCAATGTTATATTATGACTTTTTTTCCTGTTACAGAAATGTTTGAATGTTCCTGTCTCCAGATGATGGTTAAGAGTCACATCTGGATTTAGCAGGATTATAAATTTGAAAGAATTTTTGACATTTATCTGGACTCACAACAAAATTGTCAATGTTTGTTATGTCTAGACCTGTTACAGCAAACAAAAATGTAAACCGAAAACAAAACATTTGCCTGCCAGAGATGGCCAGGGACTAAAGAAAGATAGAAGTATCCCAGCAGTAAAACAACTGCCATAAGCACCGCTGTTCATTTAAACGGGTGGAAATTGGAGAGAGGCGTGTTTTGAATGCTGGACGAGTTAAAAAGTTGTTGTTGACATCACCATTGCACACATTTTTAGCTGCGCTTCTGCCTGACATGGCTCGTTCAAGTATTTCAACATAATGGAATCACCTTCCACTTAATACATTAGTGAACGCATTAAGTGTCTTTTTACCTGATTGTTGGGAGGCAAATAAGTCCAAAGCTTTTAGCGAGCAATATGGCAGGGGCTACATAAAATGCATGAAATTCTCTGCTTTGACTACCTGAGTCAGAAGAAACTGAGCTGGATCGGAACAAAAAGTGGCAACCATTTTAGCTTCCTGATAACGCTGTCCGCTGCCCAATTTATTTGATACGGGGCCACAGCTGTATTTAAATACCGCTCGCAATTTTTGCATTGGGTCTTAATCTCTTTCCCAAATGAAACGCTCTCACACTGAACTTCAATTTCCTTGTTTTCCTCACAGCATAATCCTCCGTGTCAAATTCAGCCCTGGCTCACGTCGCAAAGGTTGCAAAACACTCCCCTGAGCTATATCTCACTTGTGTTCATTTTAGAATATAGTGACTCAGAATAATACTTGAGGAGTCTACTCGGATGATTCAACTCGAGATAAGTTCTGCTCTACAAAACTAACGGAAAATAATAATTTAGTTTGGAAGATCTGAGTGACATAATTACAAAACTACCTGTCAACCTTGAATATTCGTTCATAGCTTATGCCCTTCCTATTTTAACACTCTTTTAGTGTCTCCCTCTACCTAAAGAAAGTTATATCAACTGGAAAAGATAAGTTTGAGACTGGATGTGAGCTATGAATATACAGTAAGAACAAGGCCCATATTTTGAAGATAACAGATGCAAACCGCATCTGAGAGCTCCAGGATACACTAACTTCTGAACCCCGCTGCTGTTTCGTTCCAGCATGAGGCGTGTAACTTGGGCCACCAGGCGGTCGTGGAGGTTTTGGTGTTGAGGGGAGCCCTGCTGAACACGCCGGGCTATGAGAACGACTCTCCGCTCCACGACGCGGTGAGGAACGGACACCTGGCCATCGCCAAGCTGCTGCTGCAGCACGGAGCCTCGCAGAACGTACTGTATGTCGTTTAAACCCCTGTTCCATACTTCACACACTGTCATCCCACTGTTGGCTTTCTTTGCATGTTATAATGATAAGGGGATCAATGGGGAACTCTTGTTGTAAATCTAGACTATGAAACAGACAATAGGAACCTCTTGTTTTGAATCTAAACTTTATCTCACTGGTTAACTCACTTTTTACATTATACATCAGGACACTCACAACTGGCAAGCATGTAAATACCGCTGAAATTTTCACTTATTACTTCATTCATTCATTCTTTCATTTTTTTGAAGCTGTAGGACAATGCTGATTGCCGACCCACCCCTTCAATAAATTCTGTCAATGCCTCTTATCCTGTCATTTTAGCAGGCATTCAGCCCTTCATCAGTCAGAACAAGGCTTAGTTTCCCCCGCTTTGTGGAAGTGCATTCGGTAGATGGATAGCTGAAATAACGTTGAGGGACACTGATTATTTGTTGGGCGGTCAGCTGATGCCATCTCAGCGTTCTTGGCCTTGGGGAGGCATGGCGGATGCATGGCAGGATGTCCATGAGGAGGGAGAGGACGGTGGTTAATCAGTGTGATCGATAGAACAGTCAATCAGGGCCAACATGCCGGACAATTGCCTTTGCCATCTTTTTACACCCATCACCCTCTTCCTTCTCCCTTATTTCATTTCATTTGTCTCATCACTTTGATGGGTCCCGGTGGCTGGGTCTTGCCAGCTATGGCTAGCGACAACAGATTTACTCCTCTTTACCTTGCTACTCATCTGCAAGGCAAAAGGGAGACAGCGACTGAGACAATCTGTCATGATGCCACAAGATGAATGCAATCCTTCCCCGTCACGCACAATCGATGAACCCCCCCCCCCCTCTCTTCTCGCACACACACACACACAAACAGCACACTGGTCTTCTTACAGTCACAAATTATTTCCCTGAAGGCTGAGTTGGAGTGAGAGACAAAGCTAGAGATCTGCCAATGCGATTCCTAATGGATTGATTGGCACACAGCACAGGGTCTGAAACCTGAAGTCTTTCCGATCTTCATTGTGCTTCTGTGTGTGTGTGTGTGTGTGTGTGTGTGTGTGTGTGTGTGTGTGTGTGTGTGTGTGTGTGTGTGTGTGTGTGTGTGTGTGTGTGTGTGTGTGTGTGTGTGTGTGTGTGTACACATTAGGTTTGAATGATTTCACAGGATTTTCTCATCGTTTTAGCCCTATTCTCTAAATGGGTGATTGCCAGTACAGCTCTATGAAAATCTGCATTGGTGGGCAGCTTATTGGGAATACAAAAGGAAGTCTTTCAACAGACAAACCGCTAAGTGAATACTGATGCGTTTTATACAATCGACCATTCCCACTTATCTCAGAAAATACAGTTATAAGCATTTTCTGGGAAGGCTACCCAGCAGGGCTCATGACTGTGGGTTTCAATCATGGAAGCCTATATATTTACTAAGTGCAGCGCATTTGAACAGCCAACATTAGGTCTGAAAGGTGCTAGTTGGTCGCCTATGCAATGTCAACAAATGTGGACAGGCTAAGTGGAGATAATATTCAGCGCTGTTCACAGATGTGAAAAGAAATATACTTAAGGTATCACTCAAATGACAGCAGATGTTCGTAATAACATAGGCAGGAAAATAAATTTGGTTTAAATAAGTAGCTTGTTGATGGGAGTTCTCTTAGTCTTCTAAAGTAACATTTCACATCAAATGGCTTCAAAATTACCTTGGAGTCACCTAGGTTGTCCTCAGTGGTGTTAGTAATGTCACTGTTATGGTCTGTTATGGTAGTCTATTTACCGACGGGCATGCATGTTTGGACCATGCAGGTACTTTCTGTTTGTCCATAGTTGCTCCCGGGCCTCAGCAGAGTTTAATATTTGGTACTCAGATCTCACGTGAGGACATGAAGCCAGCCATGAAGTCCTCTCCCACTGAGCAATTTTACGTAGATTAAAAGACAGCTAAATGGTTATAGAAGTCTAGGCTAAAATGAGGCTAGATAGGGTTTAAAAGACTTTGACTTTGGGTTGGATTGAAAGGGTTAAGATTAGTCACAAATTGCTTGAGTTTTATTAAGGGTTAGGGTGAATGAATGATTATGAATGTCATCAATGGAAGATATCACTGGGGATCAGGGTTTACCTTTTTGGCTGGAGAACATTCAGTTGTCCAACAAATAAAAATATTGTCGGCCAAAATGTCCGGCAGAAAATATGACAAATAAATCAATCAATCAGTAGCCTAATTAAATGATATCGCGTGACCTATAAAGATGGTTACCATGGTTACTATGGCATTTGCACAGGCATTTCTCCAGGCAGTAAGACTCTTCTACCAGATCGCTGACAGCCGAAAAGGCCCGCAAGAAAGGAAATTTCCTTTCTGTTGACTCCGACTGCTAATAAAACGCATTTGTTGGATCATTACATTTGGTTTGTACTGTTTATTGCTATTTAAATTTACTCTAGCCTATTTAAAACTTGTATGGTAAATGTTCTACTTTACCAGTCCGGAATCCTAAAATCTTACCAGCCATGTTGGCCGGCAAAAAAACTGTCTAGCGGAAACCCTGCTGGGGATGTAGTACAAGTATGTCTGCACGTGTGTGAATACTTTTAGTGTGTGTACATATGCATGCGTGCAGGTGAATCCATCAGGGTTCGAGGCACCTGTCTTCTCAATCCAGATGCCTGTGCAGCGTCACTCAGGGAGTGTATCGCAGCCTCCACAGATGATCGCCTTGTCTCGCTTGACGCGCATTAAACCCCTTGTTTTTGCTGTCATCTTCTCAGATACACTCCACAGATCAGGATCAGTAACACTTCTTGATTTGTCAGGTATCAGATGCAACAATTAGGTATAACAAAAGGTGTGATATTTATTATATGAAGAAGGGATGTCTTTTAGAAAGGCTGAGGATGATGTTAGGCATGCTGCACCTCTGCTGTATTTTGTATTCAGCTCCAAATTGATAAATGAACCCCCTCCTAAGAGGCATGGTTACAGTAGGTAACCACCACCACTACTGCCTCCCTCCCACACGTGTACATAAGCAGAGACTTGTGGGAGAGTGTCTGTGACTTTGCCTCCCCCGCACAATTTTCCACGCTCTATTATTTTTCTTTAGATATTCTGCCGGCGTGCAGCTGCATAAACCAAAATGATGCCTTTCCCTCAGCGTGCGTGTGTGCGCGCATATGTGCGAGTGTCGGGGACATTTTATGTTTGTTTGTGTATATTTGTGTGTGCGGGGCGGGGGGTATGAATCCAAATGAAATATTTTATGGACCAGTGGACCTATTAATTGTCCCCCAGGTGTTATCTTTGCTGACGCCTAATCTTTTAGAGACGACCTGCTGGGCTTGGTTCTTCTTCTCCACCTCATCCTCTTTTTTTTCCTATGCTTTTTTTCATTCTTTCCTCTCCCTCCTTCCTCAAGGTGACCTCAGTCTTGCTTCCTGCAGCTCGCTCAAACTTGAGGGAACATGCTTACCTTTTGGCAGATAAGCCGTTTGATCAGTGTACTTTTGTGTGACAGAAGGATTGGTCGCAGTTTCATGTCTTTGTGCCAATAATGCGATATGATGCTTGTAGCCTCCACTACCCATAGTGAGCTTGAGTGTTAGCATGTATCATGGTGAAATGCTGAAACTAAATGCTGAACACACAAAGGTAAAACTGTTACCAATCTTCTCATCACAAAAAGGTATGATGATAAAAGGTTATGTGCTAAAATGTCAGTGCATTTTTTCAATGTGGTGAAGCCATGTGATTTCTGAGTTTTTCTGCATCCCATGAGTCCAGTGTGTTAGTGTAGCAGCTGCCATCATGCACATATAGGACCATGACTTATGGATGAAGTAGAGTGGACACTTCAGCACATCCTCATATCAAACAATTATTTTTATACATATTGGAAGTGCATGACAGATGAGGGCAGACAGTTTCACAGACCTAGGCAAAAAAATGGCGCAGAGATGTGGGACTACAACACACAATACCATGATGTTATGTCTATCGGTTTTAACACATTTGGCTGTCCCTACTGTCAACAGACATCGCTAGCAAGTTATCTGCACCCCACAAATGCCCAATGGCTCGTGTGTACGCATTCTATGTTTCACTGGTGTTTTTTAAATGCAGGGAAACTGTCACTTTTTCTTGACAGGAATCTGTATGGAAAGCGGCCTGCAGACTACGCAGTGAGCCTGGAGATGCAGGAGATCTTCCAGGTAGCCACAGAAGGACCCCACCCTGCTATCGCATCTGTCAGCCCTTCAGCCAGCCTCTCTATGGTACGTTTTGTAAGGACTCTGATTTCAAAGCACTGGAGGAAATCTGGGCCTATTGTAGCAGGAGCTGGAACCTAAACTAAACGATCCTTACTTTCATAAACTAATCCTCCAGTGATGAATCTCTTGTCCAGGACCAGTTTTGCTAAGTCAGGGGGCAGATTTCAGCGCCTAACCTCTTTTTTTTCACCTTGGGATTCTTACCCCTAGAGTTTGAATGTTGCATTATTCTTGCATTATAGACGTAATGCTAGAGTGCATTCTTGCGTCCTGTCCTAGGTGAGCGACAGTGTGAGGAGTGATGAGCCGGCGGTGTTGCTGGCCAGCAAGCTGCCTCAGCCCCAACAGCAGCAACTGGCCAAACTGGGACAGCTACTTGGAGTGAAGAGGGCCGAGGCCTTTTCTGGCTCAGGTAAACTTTGTTTGTCTGGTGCTGACTAACACTTCCAGAATGTTCTAGATGTAGCCTTTTAACATCCTGGTTGATAATATTGTTATTTGTGAGACATTGGTTCTTATCAGGGTTAAAGATACTATGCACACCTGGGATTCACCAGCCAGTGTGTCCTGTAGACATGAGGAAGTTTCCTGCCCTGCTCCTGATGTTTGTAATGAAGATCAAATACTTCTGCCTTAGTGATGGGATTGCCATCTGAATGCCTTTTTCCCACTGAACCAAGCTCTATAGATTTTATTACCTCCAACAGACCCTTTTGTATTATATAGCTGCTTAAGCATTATCACTCATGAAGCCTCAACAGTAACTAGCAAGTACTTTTAGAGCTGTATATATCATTCTGATGTAGTAGCAAAGAGCAGCTCCTTCACTGTTGCCTAGTAATGGGTGGGAGAACAGCAGAGTGCAAAAGTAATTGAAGCGATTCCTCATAAACTGTTTGGAACTACTGTCAGAGTGATGAACAAACACTAATGGAAAATAGAAGTGTTTTTCACCAGTCTCCAAAGTCTGACCAGAGGGGATAGAAGCTGATGCTTTCAGAGAACCGTTCACATTTTGAACTAAAGGCAAGACAAATCCACACTCAACACACCATGTAAGAATTTTTTGCCCTGGAGATATAATTACGGTCATTTCGCACTTGTCAGCCACCATGGCTTGTTGACTGAAGAGGCAATAAGCCTGTATTTAATTTTTGATTAACTTATAATTCTGCGTCTTAGTCTAAAGCCTTTTATGCATTAGGCTGTTTCTTAGCCTTGTGTTGCAGTAGTTCAAAACAAGGAGTTTAATAGTAGGCTTTTTATTTGCTCTCCTATAGTTTTTCCTCATGAAAAACATGGGTAATTTTAGGGATTTACGTCTTTTTTGTATCGAATGAGGGATATAAAATTTATATTGGCCTCCTCCAGGGGACTGCATGTTGAATGCACTGACTTACTGCTTGTGCTAGTGTTTAAAAGGGAGGTAATGTTCATGCAACCTTCAGACACCTTTCTTGGTAATATTCTATTTCCGGAACTTGGGAGTTCTGAGGAAAAAAAAGTAAAAATCTCATGTATTGAATAAAATGTTTTCTACAAATTCTCCTACTTGAAACCATGTCAGGTGTAGATACTGTATGTAACAGCATACTGGTGTTAAGGTATACCACAATCAAAAACAATGACAATTATCATACCGCAAGCATTTCCTTTAACACCTTGTCCACGGTTTAAATATCATGGTTGATGTGCAGTGCTGCTGTAAACAGGAGTAGATGTAGAAAGTCAGAAACAAAGGGGCTTGTTTGAATTCCAAATTCACCGTCTCTTACTTTATCAAACTGTACAGGCAGCAGGCCTGCTGAACTGTAACGGTGTATTGCTGCATTATCCTACAAGAAAATGCTTCTTTGAAAGCAGTTTTATGCACGCACTCATCATCTCTCATCTTATTTCTCCGACACACACACACACACACACACACTCGCAGGATTTCTCCGAAGCAGTTCCTTGGCATGGTTTGTCTGAAAGAAGTCTCTTCAAACTTTTCTGACCAGTAGTAGCAGTGCAATGAATGGTTTCATTTCATCCACAGACATATCCCACGTTTCATTTCCAATTTGTTTTATAAAATTGAGTTTGCAATGAAAGTTTTAAATAAATTAAGGCATATTTTTCTGAAGGGTCATAGCAAATACAATTTTCAAAAAAGGGTAATATTGTGATATATCGTCAAACTGTGATATTTTTGGAGACAATGCTGGTATGGTGAAAATATCATATTGTTATATCCCTAGTCAGGTGTGCTTACCTGTTCACCCAGGCAAACTTATTGGGGGCATCATGAATGCTGACAGACACAGCAGCCCTCGAATGTATGATTTTTTGACATTTGACTGAAATTTGAATGTTGAAATTTGTTCTGACAGTCTTACATGACAGTCACTTTCATTCAGTTCCCAGATCTCAAACCAACAGAGCCTTTGGGATGAGGTGGAACAGGATGTTTGTAGTATTTGTAGTAAAATCTACAGGAATTGCATGATGCTATCGAGTCAACATGGACCAAGACTCCACTATATACTGTATATTAACAGTATAAATTCCTAAAATTTTGCTTCCCAAAATTTGCCTCAAAGGTCCCCAATAAGTTTTCTGGGATTTACTGTACAACTCTAGCTTTGTCACATGCACAATGCAACTGATTACTGTACACAACCAGAACGGCAACTCATTTGTATCTTTCCAGTATGCCAATGATCCAGTGGTGTGTATCTGTGTCTGTCTGTCTGTCTTGTTCCTCCAGTGAGCCATGTAGTTGTGCCAGACGGACCCATGCCCACCACCCTCTCCACCCTCCTGGGCGTCCTGGCTGGCTGCTGGGTCCTCAGATACAGCTGTAAGTATGGGCTGAGGTGTCGACTTGGGTGGTTTTCTGTGTATGCAAATTTAGGTAGCATGTCAAACGGTGTTGCTGCTCCAACCAGGCTGCATTCCTCCTGCAGTCTCACTGGGATTGTATCCAAAATATCTTTTATTTTAACAGTGAGTGTAGGGCTGGACGATATGGTTGAAATCAATATAATGATAATCATAAGGATTTTTCTCTATCAATATATATCACGATATAGTTCATGTATGCAAAATCACATTAAATAATCAAATTAATGTTCATCTCATCTCATTGAACCGAATGGTAATGTTAGGTGTGATGTCAAACAAAACAGAAATATTAAAATAATATTCCTACCATACCTCATTTTATGAGAGTTTTTAAGTAAAATTTGCTTGTCATCATCAATTTAGACAGCAGAAATGTGTGTCACGATATTAAAATATCTTCATATCATCACGATATGATTCCACTGAAAGACGATAAACGATAATATTGAATTATTGCCCAGCCCTAAGTGAGTGTATGCATTTATAGCATGGGTTGCTCCAGCTGGGGATGAACCCCTCATCTTGGCACATTGCCTTCTGTTTTAACCCTTAAGATTCACAGGACTAATCTTGAATCTAATCTTGAAGGTGCATGGAGTTAGGAATATCACAGGTTTTTGACAGGCGTAATCCTGAAAGGAAATGTGACGGAGTTGTACAATAATATGATAAATTCTCTGGTGAAGTTAAGGAATGTTAATGTTCTATATATCTTTAAACAGAAAGATACTTCATACACATCATTGTCATCACAACATTTGAAGAGCCCTGCTCCAAAATGCTATATATCATTAAAAAATCATTACCTTAGCATTCAATATCTCTAAAATACAGAGGACCTATTCTCTAAAAATAGTCAAGCAAGGGCATAAGGAAGAAAGAGAGAGGAAGAGAGAGAGAGAGGGTGAGTGTGAGAGAGTGTGTTAGAGATGCAACAGCAGAGCCAGATTCACTTTCAATATTGTGAGTACATGGCAGGATGCTCCAGCAGAAACCTCTTCAATTTGAGTGCAGAAAATCACCTTAGAAGGCGAGGTATCTGCACATGGTCTAACTCCAGAAACACAATCTTTGGAGCCAACCTAGGGCTATATACAGTACGATGGATTAATACTAAAATAGGAAGCAGTACATAAGTTATGACAATGTTTTATATTAACAAGAGAGTTGCTATATGTTTCAGAATATGTGGCGGTGTTGATATTAAGATGAATACTGGAAGGTGCAAATAACACCAGCGTCTGTGCCATCTGGAGATTTAAGAACAAGAGAGTATGTTTGGTTCAATATCCAATTTACACTGTTTACACTCCTCCCACATTATTTTTGCTGCAATGCAGGCTGTTTTCTGTTCACAGAAATAAGCCATCAGAGCTCAGGCCGTAAAAATGTGTGAAAATGTCATGGGAATTTTAAGGAGATGCTTCCGTGTTAAATTCTCATTTGAGGAAATCTTTATTTTTGCATGTTTAATTCTTCACCAGAATATGTTTTTTCAACTTGTTCCACATATTGATTGAATCCAGTGGTGGTTATTTTGCTCTTTTCTTTAATCCCTTTCTGAAGTGAGAACCGACAATGCAGGGGAAAATATTTTTAGTCTCATAGAAAGTCAAGGAAAAGTCACACCTTTTTGCAGTGCTGTAGTCCTTGAGTGGAAACTGACGTGCCAATTCATGCTTATTACTCAGTATATTGGTGGCGTATGGCTTCCAGCTTGAAATAAAATACGTTTTTTTGCCATATAGACTTATTTGTTTACAGCTACTGTACTTATAGCTTTACCTGGCTACGTTGGGAAATCTGAAAAATATCTTGTCTATTCACCGGTGTCTTATAAATAACATCAAGTAGCAGTGATTTAAGGCTTACCTTGTGTCCTACCTAGGCTCTAGTGTTTAGAATTCCTTCTCAATACCAAACTAGTCAGAGACGAGCCTTCAATCCGCCACCTCCCCTCCTCTGCACTGTTTCATGTGAAGTCGGGCTTTGTTTGAATTGAGGAAAAGCCGCTCTGCTCTCGCTTAACTTTTTATTCTCCGTAACACACAGTGTCCTGGGAAACATTAAAAGGAAATTTTGCAACAGGCAATTTTCAGGTAAATTGTTTGTGCCTGCCGCTGTGTGCGCGTACACCTGCTTACTTGTCTGACAGCCAAATAGAGTGGGTGGGGGGAGAAAAAAAAGGGAATCTGGGAATCGATGATGTGCTTCAAGGCTTCAAAATCGGAAGCAATGAAAAGATGGCAAAGTCTCCCTCTCTTGTTTGATTTGTGCCAAGATGAATTCATAAGCAAAAATTTAGCTATTCCCAGCCAGTCTCCCTGGCATCGTTGAACCAAGTTTTCTCGCAACAACAAGCAGATATTCAGCGGCAGACGGCTTCAGGGGAAGTAAAAAGGGACTTACTGTCAAAGAGTTGTCTGGCACCTTGGTGTGCCCTTGACTGGTGTATCCGTCAGTAGCATCTCTTTACTGTGTGTGTGTGTGTGTGTGTGTGTGTGTGTGATGGAGTGAAACGCCGCGCACGCCTCTGTGTCTGCCGCTGTCTCTGCCAGTAAGCCATTTTATAAGTTTGACTGTGTGTTTATGTGCGCGCTTGTGCGACTGTATGGATTGTAGGAGAATTTGTATGTCTGGACCATATTCAGCTTCTCCCCCTCTCTTCTCTCCACGCCAGCTGAACACTTGACACAGCTTGTCTCCCTCTTGACAATCACTGTGGCATCCTGTCTGCGTCTCTGTCCCCGTGTGTTTGTGTGTGGGTGGGTGTGCACTCTCAGGGCGTTTTCACACTGTAATAGTCCTTTTAAAGTCCCAACTAGAGCTCCCTGGGTTGTTGCATTGTATCGGACCGGTTCGTTTGGACAGATATTTTGGTGGGAGTACCAAAAAATCAAACTAGAATGGCAATCAGTGTCGTTCAATGGCAAGGTGTAGCATTATAATGTGAAAACGCCCTCTATCATATTCTGGGGGACTTTTAATTTGACGACGTAGTCCTCTTTCCCTCTTTGACTTCTAGTCCTCATTTCAACACCTGGTCCCCTTGTGGACTTTATCTATTTGCCTGTCTGTCTGCTTAGTTAGAAAACTTTATTTATCCCAATCAAAACAACACTAGCACATACTATACGGTAACACAAGACAACTTCATGAAATTGGAAAAAGTGCAGTAATGAGAAAGTGCTGGAGGTCTAATACATAGAGTAAAGTGCTGGGTGCAGACTACAGATTACTTAGGAGCATTATGGCCCTAGGGACCATTGAGTTTCTGTAGGGCTTGGTCTTACATAGACGAAAACAAGAACCTCTTCCCAGATGGAAGGAGACTGAACTCCATGCTAAGGGGATGTGCGGGGTCCATTAAGATGCCCTCTGCCTTCTTCACAGCTCTCTTTTTACAGGCCGAGGACATGCTCGGCCGAGGTGCTCCAATGATTTCACCACTTACGTTTCAAATCCTTGAGAGCTTGTTCAGGTTGGCTGTACTGATGTTTCCGAACCAGCACATGACACAGTAGGTTAAAAGGCTCTCAATAAAAGATTTATGAAACATGGGGAGGATGGTCTAGTCTACTTTTAAAAAGACAAGCTTCCTTTAGAAAGAAGAGCCGCTGCTGTTCTGCTTGTAGACCGGGTCAGTGTACTTGTCCCAGCAGACCTTGGTGTTTGTATTTGTTCACGGTGTCAATTAATTGGTCCTTTATTTTGATCGATCGGATGGGGCTCACTCCCTTTTTGAAGTCCACCAGCATCTCCTTTGTTTGTTGTTTGTCTCGTCTATCGCGGCTTCAGTCCCAAAGTGTCAGTATCAGACTTCAAAAATACCCATCGGTCAAACTTACTTCCAGCGGTTGTCCTCAGATCACAATGAGTTCTTCCTCTTGGTCTCGTCATCGACGGCTGGGGCCGAGGTCGCCATGGAAGGGCTGGGATTCATCTGTCTTATCTGTTCGCTCATTCACTGACTCAGGAAGGAAGGCAGAGGCTCGAGATGCTCTCTACATTCAATCTCTGTGAATGTAATTAGCAAGTATGCTAATGACTGCTCAGCACTGGGCTAACAAGTGAGCGCTATCGTCCGGAGCGATTAACCCCAAGTATCTCCCCCTCTTCTCCACCCAAGCCTAACAGGGTCTCTGCAAATGAAAGCTGTAATTAATGGGAATGAAGAAATGTAATTACACCCCACCAATGTTATGGAGACTGTCTGTGTAATTTGCTGTTTTCGTGACTGGGGCAGTGATCAAGATAGCCGTGTTGTGACAGGGCGTGCACACACATTGTAACCTAATCTGTTAATGTCACCATATCTTGCAGCCAGGCGCAACTGCACGGGAAATTAAATGGCAGTGGAAGGTGAAATGAATCACATGAGATTGCATGGGTGTGGCGAAATGCATAGTTACCTTGCAGATATTCGTTAGGCCTGCGGGTCTGTTTGCATTTACTGTAGCTGGGCAACATCAGTGACTTTTCACAAAAGTGGAAGAAACATTACGTGAAGCCTCTGCAGGGTTTTGCTTCACTTTTACAACATTTTGTTTTGTGCAGTTAAGATCTTAGGCCAAGGCTTATGCCCAATCCTGTGAGAGACCGAGCCACTTGATATCTTTTTTCGACCCTTTGTAGAGCAAACTGCAGTTGTTTCAACCTAAGCCTTGTAGGAAATCTAGTTCCACCATGCACAATGTGCAGGTTTCAAAACTGTGAGCTTTGGTGCTGTTTTTTTTATTATTTTAGTTTTTTTGTGACAGTCGATAATGGAGCATTTATGAAACAGCAGCACTGCAATCTGAACTTCTGTCTAGCACAGTTGTTCAAAAACATCCTTTTTTATCTGTGACAGCGGAGGGTCATGAAAACGGGTGATTTTTCCTATCTCCCCATACTTTTATTTTCTCTCTTTAAAAACACTTTTCTCAAAGTTTTAGAGAAAAACTTTCTCTTCTCTCTGTCTCTGTGAAAAAAAAACAAAAAAAAACGCTCGCTGTCACACAGTTCCAATCTGAATGTGTCGAACCTCAAGAGGGAGAGACAAAGCTTGAACTCTGCTAAAGCTTGCGATACTTAAAACCAGAGTTGCATCATTAACTCCATCACGCTGTGGGCATCTCTCCCTCGGTCAACGCGCTACGTTGCCAGCACTCGAATTCTTCCCGCTGACGCTGATAAATTGGACGTGAACGTTGTCATCCTGCATCTGCAGTTTGCCTCGCCATGCTCTTTGCGCTCAACAAAGTTAGTTATAGCACAGATTTATTTGTTTGGTGTGTTTTCTCTCTCTGATGCTAGGGGTGGAGGCGTGCCTGCAGGCAGGCAAGTGGATGCCCGAGACTGAGCACGAGGCAGGAGAAGGCCCCCAGCGCAGCCGCATCAACAGATGTAGCCTGGTAAGTGACAAACAGTCTTGAATGATTGTCTAGATCCTCAGTCCTTAAGAAACTTCTAGCCAGGAACATATTGTCAAGCAACATGCACAAGATGTTGTTTGCCGATTACCTATTTGTGTGCTGCTGTCCTTTGTGAAGGACGGCAGCACGCTGAGTCTGAACAGCCAGTCTAATACAGAGTTTGTTGTACTGCTGTCCCAGAGCAGGCAGACAGGATAATAAACACGCTCTTTGGTACATTGGCAACGTCCCCGGTTGGTTTCTTCTGTCTGTCTCCCTTCTTTTTTTTCTTGTGCACAGTAAAATCCTCACTGTAGAAAGCGCTGTGTTGATTATAAATTAGGGACACACACATACACAAACACACACAAGGGGAATGAGACCAAAGTGGAGTCAATGAACCTGCTAACTTTAGAAACTCTTGAGAGAGCCAATTTACAACACAAAACAATTGAGTTCATTGATGCTGCGAATAGAACAGCCTCCAGTGGCCTGAATCGCTGCTGCTTTAAACAGCAATGCTAAGCAGTCCAGAGTTTGTCTTGAGAAGAGCTGTGCTGCTGAAATTGTCTCCTGACTCTGGAGCAAAGTAAATAAATAGTGTCCACACACACTCACACGCAGAGTCGCTAACACACACCGATTGATAGCATAGGAGCTGAGAGGTGGTGACAGCGCAATGATTGAGCGTTTAAATTCATCATAAACAAAGCGGGAGACTTTAATCCTTCTGCCACTGCTCTTGTTAGGAATGAGGTTTTCATCCTGCAGCTCCCACTGAATGATTAACATCTTCTAATGGACAGAGATAATAGATAACTGGTGGCTGTTTCTCTTCTGAGCCGGGCATTTGATGCACAAGAAGGTGCTAATTTGGAACAACGGCGAGTAAATCACGAAAGCACTCACTAATGCTTCGTCTCTCACGAATGATTCATGTTTTCAAGCTCCCCCCGTTGTTCGACGGCTGCTTCTTCTTCCTGCTGGGCTCCTTCAAGACGCCTCCCAAAGAGGGGCTGGCCGAGCTGCTGCGCGAGGGGGGCGGCCAGCTCCTGAGCCGGCAGCCCAAGCCCGACAGCGACGTGACGCAGACCCTGAGCGCCGCCGCCTACCACGCCCCGCTGGGCTCCGACCAGGCCCTGTGCACCCAGTACATCCTCTACGACCCCCGGGGCGCCCACAAGCCGGCGGTGGTGAGGCGAGGCAAGGTGTGGTCGGCTCCCTCCACCTGGCTCATCGACTGCATCGCCGCCTTCCGCCTCCTCCCTGTGCCCGAGTCGCAGGCTTAGTTCCAAAAAATTGTTCCCATAAATAAAGTGTTTATTGTGCGCTGTGATGGTAGTCATCCCATAGCAGTCATCATGGAATATTTTTTGACATCCTCAGGGATTAAATTGTTATGGGACCATTAACACAAATCACATAAAAAAATACATTAATTTTGCCTCTATCTTTGGTTCTAAGCGTTCATTGCTGTGGTGTTTCTGCGCTGCACTTCCCAGAGATCACCTGTCAATCAAACTGTGTGGGCGGAGCTTGGATTTTCTGTCGATGCAGTTTGAGTTTCTGTAGGTGGCGCTCTTTTCTTTGTCTGTTCAGCCATGGTGGCTATCACTGCTCATGCTAACTACCTAGTTCTTCTTCTGTTTTGCGATGTAACAGGATTGAGCATATGGTAAGCAATTCACTATGCCTGCTTGAGGTGGAATAATAACTCGGAGCCATGTTGGAGGTTTAATTTGATATCCATAAGGTTCATTGTTTGTTCATGTTGCTCAGAAATAATGAAAACATGTTTGGAAGATGAAGAGCACATTTTATGCAGTTTTATCTGTTGCACAAATTTCTTGTTCATCGAGCATTTCAAAATAAACATCTCTTTTGTGTCAAGAATGTGTCGCACTCAAATCAATTTGTTGTCTGCTCCAATGTCTAATGGTTGAGTAAAATTGCCTTCCATAGTCTGCACTGGCTCACCAGGAAGAGTTAATTATCTAATTATCTAATTGAAAATGCCTCTCTTAAACAAATGGAAAAAGTGGGTCCCCGAAAGGATCGATTGGAATTCAACATGAGGTGTAGAATAGGAAAAGCAAAGCAATTAATCGTTCCGTCACTGCATTGGCACTTGCTCTGAAGAAGAAACAAAACTTTATTTTCCCCTTTTGCCTCCACAAGGTGCGTGTGTACGTGTGTGTGTCTGTGTTTGTTCACTAGCACCAGCGTTAGGCTGCAGGTTTCTGGCCCTGTGCCTCAAGAGGTCTTCTACACTGGCCATCTCCCAAGATGCCATTTTCAATGGGATTAGTCAGGGATGCGCCTAATTGCTATTGATTGCTGTGTGCCGCATAAAATTGCTTCCCCCTTCTCGTCCATGGGGGGAGGTGGGAGAAGGCAATTAGTAGTGCGGACAGGATAGAAGCCCAGACTGACTGGTGATGAAATGGAATGGAGGAATGAACCTGTGAGTAATGCCCTTTAACTCACTGAGCAGTACAAAACCCTTAGGCACTAGTATTCTCTCACTATCTCACTTTCCCTCATGCAGCAGTAAGCCAGACAAAATAGTTTTATCTTATTTGGTGAGCTCTGCTTGTTGGAAGCTTACATGGGAATTTGACAGGGTCAGCTTCAATGTCTCAGAGTGCGAGTTGTTTGTTTTTGCTTGTATGGTTTGTGTGACGTGGGGAGCGGGACTGGATTCAGGGAGATTTGTTTGGCAGCATCCTCTGAGCTACGGTGGAATTTCAGCTGGCCGTACATTTAGATGCTGGGAAGTGCTGCGCTTGTCAGCAGTAAGGAATTGCACATGTGTGCAGTATTTGTTATTGGTGTGTTTTCATGCAGAGTCTTAAGTGACCCGGAGGGCAGGAGACGTCACAGCACTCCTGCGTGAATAAAAAGATTAGCATAAAAGAAAGAAATCCACACTCACTTTTGCTGAATAACACTTCTTTTTTAAGTCTATTTAACAAAATAGTTTTTGTCTCCATAAATAATACACATTTTCTCATGGTTTTTTTTCCTCCTCCACCTCAGATTTCAGAATACACATTATACGTTGGAAGATATTTACATATGAACAACATAAGGAGCACCAAGGGCTGTTTGACTTTTCAAAATTGGAATTGAAACCCCATGTTTGGCCTGGCGTACCCTTGGTTTCTCAAATAGTGTATTGTGAGCCTGTGTGGGCATGTATCCTCATACTATCAAAGAAACCCTCAATCAATTTTAAATATAGATTCAAATTGGACTAGACATAGAAATAATACTATCCCACATTTTCCTGCAGAACAGACCCTTGGTGCCCCCAAAAAGTAATACAATTGATTGTATAATAACAGTGTTTCTCTCTCCTTATTCCAGATAGTACTCTCTGTTGGTTTTCAGGCACACTTTATGTAACAGTTTTGTTATTTAAAAAAAAGAACAATCTTTCATAGCTTCCAGCTACAGTAAGTCGGTGTCTCGTGGAAAGAGCAAATGGTACACCTTTTACAAAATGCCCATGTACAAGCCTTTGTGGTTGGAATGGGTGGGAGGACGGATGGGGTAATTTGCACAGACATTCGGGGGACAGACACAGAAAAGACTCAATTTCTCGGCGGAAAATGAACAAAGACGGACTGCGCTGACCTATCCTTGAAACTCTGTCGCTTCACATTGAGAAAGGTTGTTTTCCCCAGGTTTGCCCAGCCACTATCACCTAGCTGGAGGCTCTTTGTTGGCTGCGTTTGCACAGGAACCGAAAAACAGATTTGTAACGCTTTACACCACAAAATCTGATCTTCTCATGACTTTCTTATTACGGGGAAAAATCTGATTCTCCACGGTTTCTTCATGTTAAGACAATCATGAAAAGATCAGACCTTTTGTATCTGTTTAAATGCAGATATACATGTTCATCCTTGTGGGAAATATAATTCTTGGGGGAATTTTTGGGGTTATTCATATCCCTCTCTGAAAGATCCATCAGTATCCATAACACCTTTTCTCCCTCCCTCTCTCCTTCCTAATCAGAGTTATAAAACTTATTTCCGTGACAAGTGTTTCATGAACTGACCTACTTATAATGCAGAGCGACTCGTGCACCGGTACAAGTCCTGTCCCACGACTCGTCGCCCGCTTGCTGGAGAAAACAAACCGAAATCTAACTGTTTTACCTGCGTTCATTATATGTGCTTCCCTCCTGCACCCATAGCTCTACTGTGCGGAGGGACGGTTAAGCACGATCTTGGGTCTGCGGATGTTTTCGCCGCCTGTTGACGATTCACCTTCTCCACTCTCACCTTCACAGTCGGTTGATGAGAACGCAGCTCGCATGAGTGGACGGCAGATTGGTCAAATGATTATGGAGATTAGCCGCTGTGAGTGTGGCGCCTCCGGTTTAGTTTGACAAAGTTGGTGTGTGTGGCTCAGACATAGGAGGGAACCATTTCAGAAGGTTAAAGGGATAGTTCACCTGAAAATTAAATTTCGGTCATTATCTACCCATCCTCATGGCGGTACAAAATCGGATGAGTTTTTTGTCTTCATACAGCTGTTCTCCAGGCTCGCTGCCGGAGTGGCTTTCTTCCAAACAACTGCAGCAAATGGAGTTCAGTACTTTAGGCTTCAAAAAGGGTAAAAAAAATCTTTAGCAATTATTTAATGCAAATCGAGTCTTCCTCCACTGTATTCCGCTTCAGCTAAATGATTGATAAAATTTAATTTTTTTCCACTAACAGAGCAATCATGGCATCAGAAGACTTGGACTATGCTGCACAAGCTGTATTGAGAACATTTATCATTTTTTGCCCTTTTTGAAGCCTAAAGGGCCGGCCTCCATTTACTGCAATTGTCTGGAAGAAAGCAAGAAACTTCTGGAACTCCTCTTCCGATACTGGCATGAGGATGAGTAGATAATGACGATATTTAAATTTTTGGGTGAACTATCCCTTTAAGCGTGGAAGTTAGGGTCAGCAATGCAACTCTTCAACTAGAACATCCTATCTGCCATTTTTGTTCGCCTCCGTTGAAAGAACCTGATTTTTTGTTTTTTTCAGAGCTATGCGTGAATTCGATTTCATTCGATTTTCCTCGTCATCCTGCTGATTCACCCTGCTGGCTGCTGCCGGACTTTAACAGTTGAAGGGTTGAGGCATAACTAGCTTTGGGTAATGCATTGCGGTAGACCAGTACAGTACACCGAGGAGCGCAAAGAAAATAGCACTTGGAGAGGTCCGAGCTGTTTGTGTGAAGGATCTCATCTGGAACAGTAGCAATAAGGCATCATTGGTGGCAGCAATGCCTTTGAGCCCTGTCAACTGGCACACTCCTCTTTAGTCTTTCTCTGCCGCTACCCACCAATGTCACTCCAACATATTTAGATACACCTACAGGCTCAACAATTATTTGACATTTAAAGTAATTAAGATGAATGAAGCAGCTCCATTAATCATAAAAGGTTTGGAGTGCCGAGGCTGTGATTGATAAAACAGAGATGTCAGTTTTGTTTTATGAGTCTGCAGACCAATGCGTCTCAAGCCAGATAGATGAGGTCTGTCTTTCCACGTTGAAAGACACTAAATCATTGTAGCTTAATGATGGAAATGACCCGAGCTACAACGTTGTGCCCGGGATTGAACTCCGCCCACATTCTTTCGATCTTGTGATTTCTCCATCGACCGTTACCGCCGCGGCTTCGCCGATGATAAGATTCTCTCAAAAATGAGTTTTAGTGGCTTTTAAGGTAATATATTCTTCCGCCACCTCTTTAGTCCGGGGTCTTCATCCAATGTTCATTTCTGTCTCATTACAGAGTGCTGGGAGCCGCTATTAAGTAGCCCATCCATCACAGCCCAGAAATAGGGTCTAAAAGGTTAACGGGAACGGATTTTCTGGAAATGGAAAAAAATACCAGTGATGAATGGCATGAGCTTTACTGGAATTCACCTTTGAATTAATGACTAGTATTTATCATCTCTAAACGCGGTGGTGTTTTGGGCCCAAGTTGGGTGGGGTTTCTTTAAGTCTCTTGCCTTAACAATTGAAGAGCAACCTGGTTTTGGAATATATCAAGGTAATGGCATTAGCTTGTCCCAAAGTTACAGCCCTGGCAATAACCACACACTACAGTGGATGAGCTGTTCGAACATATTGGGGAGGGGGCAAAACACAAAATCAATTACACAATCTATAGCAGAAGGGGAGGATAGCAGCTTTGTGTCTTAACAAGCCTTATTGGCTTAAGTGCTTCACAGGGTGCAGCGTGGATCAACACTTTTAAGATGAAAATGAATCGACGCAAGCAAACATGAGTTTGCGGATGAAAGGGTGTGTTTGTGTTTGTGTGTGTGCACATGTATGTATGTGAATGGCGCTTTGAAGCACTTAGACATATGCAGATTTCCCCCTTTTGTCTGCCGGTTCTCGTCGGATTCACCCTGGCACGCAGGCTGCGGCGGCGCCAAGCACCCAGCTGGGTGATTTATCACAGAATACTCCTTGATTAAGGGAAATTAAAGCAGGCTGCTTTTCGCTTGCTAATTGCTTTGATAACAAGTTCAAGCTGTTAGTCGGTAGTTATATTTTGGTGGATATGGACCGCTGGGGAAAAACAATAAGGGCAATTAAGCCAAAAGGGATTGCCCAAAGTCGATGTGTTGACACAGTATAGTAATATTTTAAGGGTTGCATTACTTCAAAAACTACTTGTGATAGTTGCTGGCTAACCTCTTTTCTTGCGGTCTGGCTAATTCCACCAATTTACCCTGTCCGTGTTAATAAACAGTGACATGGATTAAAACCATGATGATTGATAAAGTCAGGATTTTAGGGTTTCATAGCATTTTAGAAAATCGACAGTGGCATCATCTAAGTGTTAGGGGTGAGTTCCTGCCGTAGCGAAAAAAAAAAGTCACGGCAGGACAAACATTTATGTGTGATGTGCATCTTGTAAACAAGCTCTTAGAGTGAAGCTGTGAAACACAAGCACAGCGTCGCGGTGCTCTCATCAGTGTCGACCCTCACGAGAAAAAGCGCCATAAGTTTGTGTGCTTACTGTTTGTTTTCCTGCTGTTGGAATTTTTACAACACCTGCGTGATCGTGGCAGACGAGTACAACAAGCCGATGACATACATACATACATACATACAGAAATCAATGGTTAGGAAAGAGTTCATGAAATATATAAACTTTTTTTTTTTTTCGTGTGTGAGAGCAGCAAGTCAAGCAAGTTCAATCATCGAAAATATATAGAACGGTTAAAACTGGAAGGTGGAAAGAGTCTCGAGACAAGTTCCGGCGTCTTCTCAGCGGCTAGGTTTGTGTTTGTGTGAAGCTTGCGAGAGCATCTTTCGGACTACTATGCTGTCTCAGGTTGCCTAGGAATTGTGCTCCTGTCCTGTCAATCATACAAAATGGCGCAGTAGGCAGGGCCTCGCCTGAGCTTAGCCACCGTCCCCGGGCGGGGGTCTCTATGACAACGACTGGCCGTTGAGGCA
This sequence comes from Centroberyx gerrardi, assembly GCF_048128805.1. Classification (NCBI taxonomy): domain Eukaryota; kingdom Metazoa; phylum Chordata; class Actinopteri; order Beryciformes; family Berycidae; genus Centroberyx; species Centroberyx gerrardi. Next base: position 27,695,102 of record NC_136006.1, on the reverse strand, counting down.
CTCCCGCCGCAAGCACTGCGCCGGTTTCCACCAGTCCCCGTTGTGGCAGCGGCAGATGGTGCAGTCGTCCACCTTCACTTCAATTCCGGCTGGGATGATCGTCGTTCCGGCAAAGCAATTTGGACCTGCCGCATGGGAAGAGAGGGGAAGGAGGGATGGAGGTAGAGAGAGAAAAGAAGGGAAGAGAAGAAATGAATGCGGCTCTCCCGGGAGCCTCTCCTTTTTGGAGGGGCGGCGGAGTGATGCGGTGAGCCGCGGGGAGTTGGGCGAGTCAGAGCAGACGTACAGATCTTTTCACGGGCATGCACCGATGGGCTTGTTTTTGCAACACTAAAGCGCTTTTGTTAGCCTCCCCTTCTCCCTCGACATGGAGCGCTTTGCATCCTAATGCGCCGCGAGCAGAGGAGGCTGCCAGGCACTGGCTTGGCAGTACAGAGAGGTTGGAGTACAGAGAGAGGGAGAGAGGGAGAGAAAGCTGCTTTGAGAGGCAGTAGGGAGGATGGTGTTAATCACTTCAGTCTGTATGAAAAGGCCACAGACTCCTTAGAAATTCTCGCTCGCGCTGTTCCTCTGCACACACACACTCTACACTGACTTCCAAAACAATAAAGAACTCTGATAAATTATTAACTCGGATTTATCCTTGAAAAACTGTTAGATTTACTTCTGTGGGTCCCCTTTTTTTTTCTTCTGTCGATAAGATTTCGGCCCCTTTAATTCTCTGATTTGTTTGATTGTGTGCCTTTGGAACACCGATCACGCGATTGATAATCACAACAGATAGAAAGAGAGATTACCTCGGGTACATCTGTACTCGAGGAAGCCGAATCGCTGTTACATTCGCTAAAATGCATGAATACTTTAATGGTAAACACCGCGCGAGATTAGAATTCCTCTTATTTTTTTCCCCCCGCTGCCTCAGGGTGATTTGAGGCGGCGTATTTTCTTTTTCTACCTCTTGAGACAGGAGAGCAAGAAGGTGCCAAGAATTTGCCCCAGTTTTAATCATTTAAACGAAGCAATCAGCCGCTCAATTGGTGTGACGGTGACTTTGGATTGCTCTCAGAGTTCAGCTCTGTAAAACCTGCCAGAGTCAAGGCTCCTCCGTGAGTAATGATGAAAAACTCATTCATCTCATAACTCTTGAAGAGACAGTAGCTCTTGCATTGATCTTGACAAAAAAAATAATAATAATAATTCACCAGGTTTTCTCGTAATAATGAGATCTTTTCTCGTTATTATGAGGTCTTTTCTCGTTATATCAAGAACTTTTCTCATTACGTGATAAAGATCTCATTATTACGAGATCTTTTCTCGTTATTATGTAATCTCTTCTCGTTAGAATGAGAAAATAATCTCTGAATGTGGAGATAATAATGCTGTATGGATCTGTGGAGCACTGCCAGTCACAGAGCCTGGTTCAGAGACACTGCCTGATCTCCGTCATTCTTGGAAATCACTGCGCACTGTTGACAAACTAATGATAATTCCATTTGCATTACTCAAAGACGCCAATATCTCCCAGTGCCTCGAACCAAGAAGAAAATAAAAGCGGATTAAATGAAGTATCTGCGCCATTGTGGTCTTAGCTCTCCATGTGACGAGTCAACTGCTCTTTTTCTCATTATTTTGAAATCCTTTCTTGATATTATGAGATCTTATTGGTCATGATAATGAGAAAAGATCTTGTTATAGCAAGAAAAGATATAATTGCAAGTAAAGATGTTGAGAAAATATATAAGAACAGGAGAAAGAAATCAATACAATAAGAAAAGATCTTGTCGTTATGAAAAAAACGTGGTGAATAATTATTATTGTCAAGAAGAATACAATATGCTTCCATACGAAACAATACATTCATGCGACTTGAAAAGCCCACTGGATACATTCGGGGACCCGGGCGCAGTAGAACACACCTGCAAAAATGACTCATCTCGGAGCCCAGTATTCGAGCGTCTGATAGTCCTAGCATTAAGATGACCTGTCTGGAGGCTTATGCATTCCTTAATTATCGGCAGCTCAGCCTTTCATTCCTCTTCCTCTGGGATGTTGACTCAAGTCGGAGATTTGCATGAAGAGCAGGGCATTCGAAAACACCACTCAGCCACAATCTCCACGGCCCCAGAGGGCCATCATTAACGAGAACTCTGAAGGTCTCACCAGCTCTCGCTTTCACCCCGGTAAGGAAAAGAGAGCGAGACTTGCCTTTGGTTCAAGTTCCCGTGAATACGTACTGTTTATGAGTAGAAATGGGGTGCAGCGGGTATTAAATATATATGTTATACCCATAAAGGGAACCTTCGGCCACCCTCCTGTCCCCCATCCCCTCGCCTCGGCACAAGATGAGTCCCGCGGTCTATTCGGACATGATAAAAGCCCTTCGATCTGAGGTTAGAGGAGACATTGAGAGCGCTTGCCAAGTCTTAACTCTCATTGATCTGCCGCCGGACAGCTGGCACAGGTTACAGGACGAACCCAGCAGAGGTTGATGAGGGAAGAGGGTGACTGGCGTGGCTGCCAAGTGCGATTGTTTATAGCCAGATAGACTGGAGCTGCAAGGACACAGTTTCCGCTACCTGTCACCGCTTAAAGGACGCGGCCGGCGCCCGTCCGAGCCTGCGATCAATTCACGGCCAGTGACATGTAGGCGAGTCGGAGCGGTTTTGTTCCGTGTCATTACCACCACATGACATCATCTTTTCCCCTGCATACAGATTAAAGAGTGAGTGCATATTCTCTAATTAGTCAAAAACAATAGGCTTCTTGCCTTGAGGTAAGGAATGCATCCATTCAAATGTACCTGCCATAATCCTCAAATCCACGAATCGCCGCTGCTTGTCCATAAAATGTCGTCAAAGTGTCAACCTGAATAAGTTACCTGGTTTTAGCTGACATCACCATGACAGTCTTCAGGCAGATAAGAGCTGACAGGTCCATAAATGATTCAGCCTTATGGTTCACATTTTTAGACTACCGCTCATTATCATAAAGTATGCCTCATGAGAATTATATAATTGTAAGCATCGCCCCTGATGAGTTTATATAATTCATGATACAGATAACAGCCGAACTTCCGTCAGTGAACGCAGCTAGGCCCTGGGTCAAACTGTCTCTGTCTTTGCATCATGATGCTTCGTTAGAGTTTGTCTGCTGATGCGTGCATTAAGAACTCCTTCTCCTGTGGCATTGCGTCCAATGTGAGAACCCAGCGGGCCTCTCTGGAGACGACACAGTCCCGGAAACTTTTGTGAAATGAGCACGAACTCTGAAATGCTGATTTTGTAGCCTGATATTCAGACTGAATTGCCATTTTGTTCCCAATCCATTATTATAGTCTGACATTGCTTCCATGTTAGCTGTTTTCTGTGTGGTGGGGTGTTGATTTTCCCCGAACCAATCACTAGTGACTGATGTTTCCAGCCGCTCTGATGTTATTTTCAGTTACGCTGATGCTGGGCGTATTTACTAACTTTACCAAAAATATCGGTAATTTTTGACAAAAATATAATTTCTGCAAAGACAATATGTTGGTTAAGGGGTGATTTCAACAAATATAATTCTGCCGAAACGCCAATGAAAGACCATTGCATGAACGGTTCAAACTTTAGCCCCACCCACATAGGCGCTGATTGGCTCAATTGTTTCTCTGAGGTAGAACAAGCCATTGACTTGAGCAACACCAGACTCTCCGATTCCACCACAAATTGATTACGTGACAATAGCACAAATTGACCTTCTCCTTTTCACCACAAATTTAGCCAATGGTTAAGTTTAGGCAAGTAAAATAACTTAGATTGAGATTAGGGTTAGGTTTAGCCGACTGAAACAGACTGTCCAATCATATTGTAACTTTTGTTAAATTCAGCGATCAACAACGTCACATGAGAATCTGATGATGAATGTGTAACAAACAAGTGCTTTCTACTTCCCTATCCAGTGCAATCTTAATAATAATGGCTAAAGAAAAGCAGATTTTGGATGCAGCCGCGTAGTATGCATATAGCAAGAAGCGGCCATGAAGGGTAGGGTAAGGTTTTGGTCTTAGTTAAATAAGAAAAACCTTTGGTAAATATGAAAACTTCGCTCACAGTAGAAAACATCTGAAAATGGAACCCAGGTAATCGGGAGCTGAGGGCAAGTGCCCATCCTGATCTCCACACCCTTAACTTTCCACCTTTTTCCTATGTGGAACTCCTGCCTGTTTCTAGTCGTGTCTGCTTCTCCTAATACTTTCACAGTGGGAAAACGTACTTCTCCCTTATTTCCTGCACGGGGCCCATATTTGCATTTTCAGACATCGTGCTCATTTCACAAAATGCCTGGAGACCGGGCTCCTCGGAGCAGGTGAAGTGAAAGAGAGAAAAAAAGGCCCGACTGTCTCCTGAAGACCGCACGTCCAACTGGAGTACATGAGTGGATGGCTTCCTCCCACGGTCGCCTGTCCCTCGGCCAAAAATGAGAGCTAAACAGCGTTCCTCCACTGTCTCCCTCCCTCCACCCCTCAGCCATCCACCCACCACACAGATTCATCTGGCTGCCAGAGCCGGACCAGGCGCCCTTGGGGGGCCTGGAGACGGCAGGCCTCCCCTGAAATGCCATGGGTGTCACCGTATCCTGTCGGCCTGGATTAGCTCTCTTCTTCCAGCTGCTGCGGGCTAGCTGGCATGCGCGTATGTGTGTGCGCGCGTGCCTATGCGTGTTTAAATGAAAGAAAGAAAGGAAGCGAGGGGCAAAAACAAGGAGATGAGGAAAAGTGTGAAAGAAAGTGTGGGTAGCTCTGGTGATACGGACATTTAGCATCTTCCTCAAACTAAATACCTCTCTGCAAGTTGGAGAATGTAGGTCAGCCAGTGCTATGAGGCAAAACAAAATCTTTCAGGATATTAGTTTTGCCCATTCTTTGCTATTATCTTTATTCAAAAGTAATAATCAAAAGCTATTTCTCCAATGCACATAATGAGAAGGCTGAATGCAAAACTTAAGGCTGCATTCTTATTGTTTATATTCTCACTTGAGTTCAGTTTGAAGATCTCTGATTATGCAGAGCAGCATTCTAGTTGACCCTGCACTCGATATTACCCATAGGCACTCTCTGCCGTTGATCATTCCAGCCATCCAGCCAGGGCGATTATGTTCCGGAGGAGCAGTTACTGTACTTCAGTCATAAAGCCCCATCTGTCCCTCAGGATCGGGGCTGGCACGGGGAAATCTCCCACCTCCCCTTGTAAATAGCCAATGAACCATCGGAATCCTTTAATTCTAATTTAGGGATTGGCTGTGTGTGACAAGGGCGTCAGGGCATTGGGAGATAAAGGGCTCTCCGGGGGCCCATTAGTCCCTCCCACCATGGCCTTAATCAATGGGCTAATGTTTACTCTGCTTAGTGTGTCATTTATAATTAAAGCTAGTACCGCTCATTAGTGGCCAACAGGCCCAAGGTAATGATTTTAATTCATAAAACATCAATTACATCCTCATCCTCCGAAGGCGCGGTCATCAAATGGCCACGCCGCAGATAAACTTTCCTCCGTCGGTTTAATGAAATTTTAATGACTTCTGAGGAGTGTGCGGCGAATTCCGGAGGAGGGCGAGCGCTTACCGTTTTTACAGATGGGACAGCACTGCTCCGGCTCGTACACGGGGTTGACGCACTCCGGGACGGCGCAGTCGGACACCACGCAGTGCACCTCGTTATTTGGTTCGCAGCGGCACCATTCACAAGGCGACGGCTATATGGGCAGAGGGAGAGACACAGAGATTAGAGGTTAAATGACTCAACGTGTTTCACCTCTATCAGTGTAGTGAGTGCATATGCTGGTCATAGTTGAGCAAACTGTTCTTCTGTCTGCTGCGTTTGCTCCTGTCTGCCTTTTACTAAAAATGCTCCTATTATATGCCACTATGCTTATGATAAAATGAGAAATAAGTGCCTAAATCATTTTTAGACATTTTTATCAGACTTGCAAAATCTACTGGCATCTGCACACATGGAGTTCACCCATTAGACATAAACTGTAATAATTATAGTCTCTACAGATGCTTTCGTGATATCTAGCATTTTGCTGCATACTGCTGCGGCCCGCCTGGAGAAACAGCTCAGAGACTTCATCTTACCACCTCTGCAACATGCTAATCAGCGCCATCCAGCCCACTGTGCTGGTGCATCTTATTTGGCTCTATCTGTGCAAAGTCTGTTGACCGGAAAATGAACTGTAATGCAATTACATGGAGTGGAAAAATACAAACTGTTTAGAAAGCACGAAAGGTCAGCTGTTCATCACACTGGATTTTCTTTCAGCTCGTCATCAGCAAGTACTCTTTAGACGGATAATCAGCACAGGGCCTGCTCTATCAACGTCTGTGCTTTTATATTTGATAAAAGACACATAGATTGATTTTTTTTGTTCCAAATTAAAAACCCTTTTGAAAAAAATATAGTGGCTATAGTTCAAAAGTTCAACATCAGTGGCAAGAAGAAACTGAATGTCTGCAACCAACAAAATGAATGTGTGGAATGAATCAACAATTCCAACTGCATTGGTTCCAGCAAATTCCCTACTATCCCATCTACCTTTCTTCTCATTTCCACATCTTCTGTTCAAAATCCAATTGGATGTAGGATGAGTGACAAGAACTATGTAGCTTCATTGTGACTTATATCAGCTGATCACACCAGGATACATTAAGTGGCAGTTTGGAATGCACAAACATTGGATTTTGCTCACATTGCTATATGTCTTTAAAACCAGATATGGCTGTGGTCAGGCTTGCATTGTGATTGGGATTCTTGGTAGAATGGATGCAATGCAGCCTCAATGTGAATACAAGCAATGTAATGAGATGGAGAGGGAGAGCAGGAGTTTAAATAAATACAGGCAGAGGAAACGCACAGCAGCCGTTTTCGGCCCAACTGTGGACATACAGCGATGTGATGTTCTAAAAGTTGATCTGTAGGATGAGATCGCGTTGCAATGACAAGTGCAACTGCAGCCAAGGTGACTGCAGCAGACCACCGGAGGAAATTCAGATATGAATATGAGCCGGTTTCATACAGTTACCTCCCATTATTCCACTTTTCCTCCAGTTCAAGCAATGTATTTTGCTCATTGTGTCAGTGGAACATGTTAGAGCTGTGAGTCTCAAAATGCAATTTCATCTAAGTTCTCCAATCAACCTTAAATCATGACCTTTCCCTTATTTTTAGGTGAGTTAAACTGACAATGCTAAAGGCTTTGAAGCAATTTACAGGTAGACACTATTTGATCATCAAATGACTCTATCTGTCCTTGCTGCTCTGCACCATATGTCAAGGCTTCAGTCTGCAATGAAAAGGCCGCAGTCAGAAATTCCTCACACACGCACACACACACCTGCACACACAATGGAGCCATAGACCGTGAAGGTAAGATAAGTCAGCATCCTGAGAGAGCAAAACACCACAATCCTCTTACATCTGCAAACTGCTACAAAACGCTTCCCATTTCGCTGAGTTAAACATCCCCACAGTCGCCTGGCCCTCCGTCGGCCCGGGCGCCCGTACAATAGCGTGCCAATTAAACAGCGAGATGTTGACTCATGCATATGGAAGGCGATCTACGGTTTGTCAGCTCGGCGGGCCGAGGCTGCGGGGGCCGCGGAGGTGGGAGCCGGGGTCAATAGACGGGAGCACCGGGGGCTGAGACGCAAGACCTCGCTGCGTCTGAGGCGTTTAGACTGTGTAACGATGTAATTGCTGCATTTTGGGATTATTTCAATCTCCTCCAGTAGGAACGTCTGCCCTCTGAGGCAAGGTTTGGGAACATACCCCATAAAAAAGAACAGTGGGTAATTACAGTATGCAAGGCTTACTGAATATGAGCTATCCGGGTTTAGCGAAAATGAGATACTCTGACCATGGGCAAAGGGTAAGAACAATTCCAGCTGTTTTATATTGACACAGCCAGCAGCCAAAAACCAATCAAGATGATGTCTGGTAATAATAAATATGTCAGTAACGCTTTCTATGGAGGCCATGTCTTTAATGCACTATAAGCACATTCATTATATGCTATTTATAAGGCATTATAGACCTCATATGAATGTTTATACACCTTATAACAGGGTTTATTATGTATTATAAGTTGTTGACATAATGTATTATAAGTTCAAGGTTCATAACGATTTATAACACCACATGTGCAACACTATTACCAATATTATAATAATATTATTACACTTGACATGGCTCTCACAAAATTTTGTGCAAAATCATCTTTACTTACACTTTTTCATAATATTATAAGACATTATTCCACTTGTGATAATTATAATTCATCATCTGTTATGATATATCAGAGCAGTTCTCCAAGCTGTAATGCGCTATGCAACCCAAGACTCAGTTTCTTCTTTCATACACTGTAGTCACTTTGGCATTGGTGTTATAAAGCATTATGAACCCTGAACTTACATACAATACATTATGTCAGCAACTTGCAATACATAATAAACCTTGTTATAAGATATGCATATTTATACATATTCATGACGAGGTCTAGTGTGTTATAAATGCATTACAACATGCTTATAGTGCATTATAGACATGGCCTTCATGTATTCATCAAGTGTTACCAATATTTCTAGTCAGGGAATTATAACAACAATCACCTTTTCACAACAATGAGCTATATGTAGGCCTATGTTATTTCAAATGAAGGTCCAATCTCACAGATAATGTTTCATACAAGTGTCACTAGTCTGATCTCTTCACACAGTTCCAGTCAACAGTTGACCTTCCAAACAAAAAGTCCAAAACCAGCCAAGAACAGGACTGGCGCCAAAACTATTTTAATATTCTTTTTTGTATGGCCACACTTTACATAATGACTTACTCATGCTTAGGTAATGTAGCTGTTATTATCAAACCAGAATTCTAGGAACGATTGCTATGCATCCAATATTCTGTTAATGTCAATCCTATGTTTGGTAAAAAAAATAAAATATATATCCATTAGTTATTATTGTGCATTTGATAAAGTTATACTTAGTTTGAACAGACACTGGAAAGAAGGATCAAAGCAACAGGCTAACATTCCTCCCCATTACAATTCCTTTACATAGCAATAAGTAGATGGTTGATTACAAGCCAATTTGAAGTAGCTAATTATGGGCGAAAGCGCAGCACAAACATGTCCTGACTGCAGGAGACCAGGGCGGTGCAATTAGTTAAATGGACGGTATGAATCCAGCTAACACCGATTTTGATTCATATTTGACCAGCTGCCAAATCTATGGCACAGCGAAAGACTATAAAACATACAAAAAAAGCTGAAAACACTGAAACAAGCTTTCACTGAAATCTATATTTGGCAAACACAGCTGCTTTCCCCCATGAGGCACATTACTATCTTTAGAGGGAAAAAAAGGAAAAATTAGATATCGTACAGTAGTCCTTGAAGGACACATTAGTGATGCATGACTAAATCTGCTAAACCTATCATTTGTTTTCCTTAGTGAGTGGATTCTGTCAAATAGTAGCTCCTAGTAAATTGCGAGAATAAATTGGAATACCACTCAATATAACAATTAACATACATTATGCATTTGGTTTAGGGCAGTGCAATCAATATCTGTGAAAATGAACAGTTCTCTCCAAAAAACAGAAACAAGAAAACTAGGACTTATTTGTAATATACCAATGTACAAGGGATGGGTGACTGGCTTCTGGACTTACTATATGTAATGTTTGTCTGACTTTTTTCATCCAGTCTTCATGTCATGGTAGTTTTCATTTAATGTACCTTGATCCCCAGAAGTTTGTCATGGATACTTTACATTACAGTTCAAATTAGAGCGCCGGATCAGCCTTTCTCTCTTGTTTCTGCCTTTGAGAGACAGTAGTGTGTGTGTGTTCACTACTACTTTCAAAATAAAGCATTTCAAAGCTGAGGAACCATGGTATTCCTCTTTAAGTTAATCCACTGGATCGATCTGAAAAGCAGTGCCACATACAGTGCAGAGGTTTAAGTTCATCCCTAATCAAGGTGTATTTCGAAAAAAGAAAAAAATACGCCATGCACCTATACGATACATTGCAGGCGATCCCCTCAATGTATTCAGCGGCGCCGGTGCTTTCAGTGCATCCTTTTGTGCGCGGTCTACCGTGAAGAGGATCAGTCATGCCTCAGCCCCGGACTCACAAAAGGAAAACGGAGCACCGGGCACCGAATTTAGAAGTGCTGCCAGATGTTTTGGTAAGGCAAAGTGTCTCGTCGTCCCATCTCGCCGGCTGGGTACGAGAGCGAAGCGGCTGTTGTGCCTTCCGGTTTCGCTCAGAGATGAACAGAGCCGCGCTGAATAGTCAAATGACCTTCAGGGGGAGGGGTGGGGGGGGTGGTAATGTAAAATACTTTGAGGCCAGACAACAGGGTCACAGGGAACTCATGCATGCGATTAACAGGAGTGATGGGGAGGAATGGGATTGACAGTCAAACTGCATGCCGGTGTCGCCCACGTCAAATCCACATCTTACCGGCTGTCAGGGAATACAGAGAGAGAGAGAGAGGAGGCAAGACATGGGGATGAGGGGAGCTGGATGCTAAAAAACATTCCGCAGGCTCTTGATATTTGGGAAAGGGGGTCCTCCCCTTCCCTTTAAATGCAACTTGGTTGTGAGGAAAAACCGTCTCGAAAAGTTCTTTCCGGCCTAATTGTTTGCACTTAATCATTTCTTCAAATTAGAACCATTTTTGCCGCTGGCAGATTGGATAGGAAAATCAATTTGAGCAATCATTTCTGCTGCTTTTTATGGCTGTTGCGTCTCATAGGTGTCAGTGTTGAAAAGCAGAGTCACTAATTACTGCAGTGTGTGATGTGTAGGCAGCTCTGTGTGTGTGTGTGTGTGTGTGCATGCATTTGCACGTGTGGTTGTGTGTGTGTATCCGTGCGTGCATGTATTCTTTCGCTTAATCTCTGCTTTTCTATAATTATATTAAGTTGTGCAAAGGGGGTTTGGTTTATTGAGTGCGCAATTATAAGTTACTTTCTGAAATTGCAGTATTTTCCTATCATCTACAACTAAATATAGGCTCAGGGTGGTAAGAAGTAATATGGTTTTCTTTGGAAATGAGAGCGCCTCCACATTTAAGACCTACTCAGTGGTTGCACTGAATAGATTAGTATCTGTCCCATGGAGATTAAAGGAAAGATGAGTAGAAATAAAGTATTACGATTGTAGATTTTGGCGTATTCTTTGTCGAATTGGTTAACACTGTTTGCTTTGAAATGAGACATGATTCAAGATAGCCTGATGGTCGAAATCTAAGGTCACAATGTGTACCTTCACTGAAAATGCTGGAGACCCCCGAAGCAACGTCCACCTCATCTCTCCTGTCTCCTAAATCCAAAGCAGCCCCCCCCCACCCCCCTCCCCCCTCTCCAACTCTGCATCCCTTCCACCCAGGGGATCGCAGGAAGCACGGACGGGATTGTTCACATTTGAGTTCACATCCCAGCCCTAGCCTGTCCGACCTGGGATCTGAACTCACCCTATATCTCCTGGTTCTTGATTGGAGCTGCGCTGAGGCCAGAGGCGCGCCGGCAGCCATGCTGGGCAGACTGGTCTCTTCCTCAGCTGATGGGGAACCCTGTAGGTGAAACACCTACCGAGGGTGAGTGGCACAACTCTCACAGGGCAGCAAAACAACAGAGCAGCAAACACACCCGCTTGGTAGTCACGCTAGTCCTGCAACATCCATATCACTATTAGAAAATAATACTTTAATCTCTAAAGAACAATATCATTTCTGAAGTGGGCTAGCTGGCACTGGGTAATACACTTTAAAGTGGATTCTTAGATTGCTGAAGCATGAGTTATATAAGGATTAGATTCAACAAATGAGAGGCTGACATTGCACTACAGCCAGCTGCTGTGTGGAGTGAATGGCCATTACCACTAGCATGACAATGACTGCACACATTACTTAAGTGGCACTTAATGACTGGCCTTAATATTGCATGGTAGGATTTACTGTATGATGGCACTGGATATTGAAAAAGGTGTTGGGTGATGCTAGACTATGCATCTAAAAAAGAACCCTCTCCTTTCAAAAACAGACATCAGAGTGTTCCAGAAGCTCTAAAGACACCACATCCTTTCTTGTTGGCTTTCTGGGATGCTGTATCTCTGCATGTCTCCTCCCTCACCTGCTGCTGAATGTAAATGCAGACCTCTGCACAATGCGCCAGGATCACAGCCAAGGAAATGCCAATGAGGCCCACACCAAAGGTTAACCTGTCGGCATCTCTTAATTGGGGTCCACATCCCAGATACTGACAGCCTTTGATTTCCTTGAACACTACAGGGTTCCGAGGCTTTCATTTCCTGACTGGAGAGATCCAGCCTCACGCAGGATGCAGACTAAGACAACCTGTGGTCTAAGTAACCCGCATGGCCTCGCACCACTCGTCTCATGCCCCTACCAATTATTTAGATGACTAATGGCGGGCGGCCATCCTCAGCCTCGATTTCCTCCCTCCTTATTTCTGTCATGTAATTTTCGCTGGGAAAATCAATGAGAACAAATGAATGTTTTTTTTTTCCCCCAAGTACCGATGAAATGTCCTCTCTGGGTCCTCCAGTCAAGGTTAGCATGGCTATGAGGGTGAGATGCACTATTGATGGACTTGATCTCACATCAAACCGCGAGGCTTACGCACTCGCAGGCGCCCTCGCTGGGAAAGCGTGGGCTCGCATCCCAATGCGGGGCTGAGCTTGATGCCGTCTGACACGCAAACACACCGATCACGACAGATTAACTACATGGGTTCCAAAAGGGCTGATTTCACACCCCCCTTATTAACAACGGCACCGCTTCACTTTAAAGCCCGCGCTAATGCGTAATGTCTAGGCCCCCACCGGAGATCTAAAAAGCCTTGTAAACAATAGCAAGCCACAATTAGATACAGGTGTGTGACAAAGAGGAATGCCGCGACCATCCGCTCATCCAGCTGAACGTACCGGAGGCGGATGCATGCCAGTGAAAATGAACAACAAAAAAAGCCCACACACTGACAACTGATGAATAATGACTCCCAACCACTTTCTTTTTTTTTTTTGTCTTTTTCATGTGATAGTGGATTAAAACTCAGCCACAGATAAACAAGAATAGTTCATAATGATGCTTCTTATTTGGTTTCATTCACTGCGTAGCTCTCTGCCTAAATTTTTCAGTGATATGCTAATAGTCACAGGTGCAACATCTTCCTTACGAGATTTCATTGTTTTGCCTTGAAGTCATGATGACGCACATGAATCCAAACTAAAGCAAACTTACTGAGGTAGATGAGTAGCTTTGTCAGATGGGTTTATGAGAATGCTGCAGCCTTTAAAAACACAACTTTTTTTTTTTCCCATGCTGATGACTAACATAGTCAAAAAACGTTATAATTTTATGAGTTTTGTACAATCCAAAGTGGTTTCGACCTAAAACTCGTAGGACTCAATAGGACCCTAACCTCACATTCACGCTGTGAGCAACCTGGTCGATGGGTCGCTCTATTCTGACTGACTGTGGGCAGTGCGAGAGGCTTTGATCGCATCTATGTAATGGTCTTCAGCTACCAAGTTTTGAACAGAAAAATCATGTGGTTTTGGTGCTTTGGTATTGCCTGTTATTACATTACATCGTTTTGATGTGTTAACATAGCTAGAAAGCACTAAAAACGTAGCATTAATTGAAAATAAACTAAAAAAAACATCCCTAACCCAACCATTCTCCGAGCATCGTTTAGTGATGTTTATTCCTGTAGTCTTTCGAATAAAAGTTAGAGAACTAGGACGTTTTGAATGGTTGTAATCAACTTTTCATCCATTTTGCCAAACAAGGAGGCGCAGAAATCTGTTGACGGCCAATGACCATGAAAAGTTCAACCGTGGACAACTTTTCTTAGCCGACTCCTTGTTGACCGTCCACACGTCGGCCGAGTTTCCCTGGTCTCTCAGCTCTATAGGAAATGCATGAACTTCTGGTGACTTGTTGATCATGTTGCTCACAATGTGAATGTAGGGTCAAGGCCAGTTTCAATTTGATTCCTGGCCTAATTGCGCTAGAAAGATCTGAATCTGGAATATGTAACTGGTTTTAATGAACATGACTCAATGTAACATTGTTATTTCTGGACTACAGAGTCCAAGACATGCAGCAATACTGTGGACCTGATGTAATTATCCCTTGTGCACAGTTAAAAGAATAGTTCAAATGAAATTCCAGTCATTAACTACCCCCATGTCAGTCGAAGCTCCACTGAAGTTGGTATGACAACCATAGTTCCATCTCAGCCTTCTTACAAACTATTAAAGTTAATGGAGCCATCTTTTCATAGCTTCCCTCAAATTGCTCCAAAACAGCTTGTGCAGCATAATCCAAGTGTTTTGTAGCCAAACGATTGCACTGAAGGTCCAAAAAGTCCAATATTTACTTCATTATCTCTTATATTCTTCTCAATGCCATTGCTTTGTTTTAGAAAGCGCCAACAGTTGTGCACCTAGTTGTGTGTGTGTCCTGTGGCGCCCCGGTGGAAGTCAGAAGACTGTTTACGACTCACCGGCCTATAGACGTTTTGGGGGCGTGGCTTGGTAGCACATTAGCTGGCACAGTCTTGCGACTTCCGCCAGAGCGAAAAAGGCAGAGATGGAACTATGGGGGCAAACTCGCTCTCTGGTTTTCGTATGAACTTTAATGGAGTTTTGACTGACATGGGGGTGAGTAGTTAATAATTTTCATTTTGGGGTGAACTATTCCTTTAAAGTCTGATCAGACCAATCAGACAAGTGTGGAAAGTTTCCTCAAAGCCCTGAAATGGGCTTGGACATGTATGTTACACTTCTTGAATGGATCTATCATTAGATAAAACCGATCAATCATAGGCAATACTCAACAGCGCATCAAAAATGCATCAGGTTAATTCGATTTCTGGGCTAATGTGGATTTCCACTGCTTGACCTCTGTGGTTCCCACAGCCGCAGCACACTCTCCTAATCTGCCATTGACTGACATTAATCTTAAATTAAAGATGCCCTTTCAAAGCTTAATGTAAGCCCTCATTTAGTTCTAGAGTACCTCTAACCTCCCTTCATAAAATCTGGTTATTTAATCCAGAACAGGCTAAACCTAGAACTATTTAAGATATGGCTGGGAAAATCAATTCAAGATAGTCCAGCTTCACTTTTAGCCCAGGAATAAGCTTAATTCATGTTCACATCAGTAGCTCCAAAATAATCGGATGTAATGGATTTTTCAGTTGGAGTCTTATAGCATTTGACTGACACACAATTATAATGGGGTTATTACTCCTAGCGGGTAGCCTATGTATTTTCGCAAACATGAACAAATGCCATGATTAACCACAGAGCTACATCGTCTCGGTTTGGGCCAGATTGTGTCAGACCATATTTCAATCATCCACAGCCCCAATCCACTTGTGATGAATTTAAATGAGGAGGTTTCCTCATGGGCAGCAACAGTTTAAAACACAGCCTGTAGTTGTCATGCTCACAGTGTCATTTCTAATCAGGCAATACTGTCATTCTCTATAACGACTGTCAAGACATCGGTCTGATGGACAGACACAGTCCTCCCTTTCCACAAGACACAATGGAAATAGAGTTCTGCCAGCAAAGGCTCAGTGTTTACAGATACATGCTTTGAAATCACTTGTATTGGAACAATGGTCCTGGAGCAGAACGATGGCAGCCTTCTGGTGTAATGTTAGTATCATTCCACAGAGCAAGCATTGAAATATCAGCATATTTGCCAGCATAGCATTTGCCATTTGCCATGTTGCAGTGTGAGATAAACAGGGCAGGGAGGAGGGAATGACATCAGTCCAGGAGGCAGCCATCTTTGTGCCCCTGGTCCATAAACAAACAAGTTCACATGATACTTGTACAGTATGCCATGAAACGATATAGTTACACTAACCCCCAACACAAAGCCTTTAGTCCATGCTTCTTTTACATTGTATTTTGCAAATTTGGTGGGTTTTTTTTTTTTCAATATCAATATCATCAAGATGATTGATGTCAACACAACTGCAAGACCAAAAGCAATGCCATTGACCGCTGTCCCTGTCATATCATATATCATGAACATGCAAGCCTAGTTAGAAATGTTTATATGATTATCTTCATATTTACAACAGCTGAATAACCCAAACAGTCTGGTGGTCAGCCATAATGTAAGATGGTTGATTCACTGGCAAAATTATGCTGATGCTTTTACAGCACTTTTCATTGATAGTGACTGATTGAATCAACCTGGCAACACTGAACCAGCTCATGGGCATCAGTTGGCCAGTTGCCATATGTGAGTCCACATGTTTTGACCTTATTGTTTGTTATCATCATAGTGGAGGGCAAAGGCCAAGTGAAAGTGCCAGAAATGTCATTGGAGGCCATAACTTTACTTAAGCAGGGAGCCTTCAGGACAAATGTTCCCTCTAGGCCGATAGTTTGGTGTTCTCCATCTAATCATTTGTTATATTGACCAAATAATGTCAGTCATTGCTCCACTTGATCCTAAAGATTACTGGATATTGGAAGGCTGGAAGGTTTGGTGGCAAAGTTTGCCATAGCTTGTGATTTAGTGAACTGACCCCCCTGGACCAGCTGCATCAATAAAGCAAATGATAAATAAGCTATTATAATACTATTTAGATCCAGGTTGGGCCATATCCTGCAATTCAGATTCATGACTTCTTACCTTGAATTCCTCCAGGATTTTGTAAGTTTTCCCCCGGTACTCGCAAAAGTTTTTAACCTCCTTGCACTCGGGGCAGCATCCATTGTGCTCCACTTTGGTGCACTTGGGGTGGATCTTGGGGCACTCGGGCTGGTCGCACACGGGCCCGTCCTCGGTGCACACGCACGGACAGTTCGAGTGTCCCGGGAAGAAGCGCTCCCCGAGTTTGTAGACGAAGCCGCTGTCGTCCACGCAGCCTTTCCCCCGGTAGTCATCGAAGACGATACTGTCCCCGGCGGTCCGCTCCGCCTCGTCCGCGGCGTAATCCTCGGGGTTGCCGACCGAGGCCGCGGACACGGCGTTCAGGGCCAGGAGGACGACGCAGGCGGCCGAGAAGAGAGGGCCCATCCTTCGCCGCGGCATCGCGATCCGCATTCAACAAGAGCGTCTGGATGGCATTCCTAGGCCCCCGGTATCCGCTCCAGATCCGCCCTGCGCTTCACCATCATCAGCATCACCATTGGGGACAAAGCTGCGTTGGGGAAAAGCGAAATAATATGATGTGATGGATGATTCTACTGCTGCTGTTTTGCACACCCACATAAAGCTGTAAACAGCACTTTCCACCTACTTTCCATTCATTTTTGTTTAACATTTTCTAGTGTTGAAATTCTCGGCTGCGTATGTTTCTAAAAAACCCACATTTGCTATATTCATATTTTTCTTTGCTGTATCCCATTACTATTTGCTGCTGCAACGGGGATCATTCAACTTCCATCATCTTATTTTATCTTGATAGGCAACTGCTTTTCTCAGACTGTACATGATACTGTTATTTCTGGAAGAAAAACCTTCGATTAAAAAAACGCATGTGCGCGCGAGTGTGTGTGTGTGTGTGACTGTGTGTGTGTGAGAGAGAGATATATAGAGAGCGAGAGAGAGAGTGTGTGTGTGTGTGTGTGTGAGACAGAGACAGAGAGAAAAGGGGGGGGGGGGGGTTCAAATAATCTTGATTCAAAATCATGGCAATAGCCGAACGCCCAACATTAGGAGCAGCCTATGTGGAAAAGGTTAACACATCCATTATCTGAAGTGGGTGGAGTGGGTTCTCTCTTTTCTTCTCCCCACTCAATAAAACCCGAGCTATTAAATAGGCCATCTTTGTACAATTTAAAACTCAATGTGAGCGACCAGAAACAACAGGTAGCCGTTAGCCCGTTTCGAATGCCCTTGATGCCAATTATTCTGCAAATTACCGCTCCAATATTCGACTTACAGTAACATGCTTTTACCAAATCAGCCTATAGCATGCAGATTTTCCGAATCATTGTTAAATGCGCAATGGGATTTAACCCAAATCCGTCGCCCCTTGCGAGGGGAGGGGGGGACCACGGAGCAGAATCCAGACACTTTATAAGCTTTATATGAGAGCAAATCTGTCCCTTTAGCTTGGAATCCTTTGGTTTCGTCTAAGCATGTGCTGCATGTTTTGATAAATACATGTAAATGTCAGTGGCAATAGAAAGCAGAGTATGGGGCATTCGCCTTAACCAACTCACCGCGTTGAAATTGCTTGATTTCCACTTAGTCTGAAGCCAGAGAGTCCGAGAAATAGAGGGCTATAGAGCAGATTAAAGATAGTAGCCTATCGGTAACTTCAGTTTATCCACAGGGTAAATTCGCCAGGCTCCGAGAGATACCGTAATCCCCCCTCTCCCTCTCCCTCTCCCTCTCCCTCTCTCCCTCTCTTGGTGGCGGGCTTAAAAGCAATTAAACACCAGCCTTTTGGAGATACGGATGCCCCGTTTCCAGTGCAAGCGAAGTGATATCCGCGTAAAAGTAGGTCTGCTTCATGGTTATCCGTATAGGACTCACCTTTGTGAGACAAAAACACAGTTCACGTCCAAAGGCATGCGACGTGGACGGAAAGAGGGAGAGAGAAACGTGGGGGGGAAAAACAGCTTTTAGAAAAATCCTCTATGTGGTTCCCAGAGCATCCAGAGTCATTTTAATATTTCCAAATGATGCGGGTGTGTATTTAAAAAAAAAAGAAGAAGAAAACAGCATTCGGTCTTGTTGCGCATATACATCCAGCGGTTACATGACAAGTAGCCACAAGAAAAAAGATGAGAAGCAAAATCCAGAAAGGTAGCCTACAAGTTTAACAGTCGGGAAAATTGAAGCAAGGGGGATTAAAGCCAGTGATTACAGATAATATGGACCTCGGCTGTCGGCGGATGCTTCCTTCATCGTCCTTCGGTGCGATTGAGGAGGGAGCGCTCCGACTTTCAGCACCTCGGAGAGCGACTGTCTCCTGCCTCCTGGACTGAACAGCACAGCTCCCCTATCCGCCCGTCCTCTGCTCCCCTATCTCACCAAGAGGGAAAAACAATGCTTACATCCTTAGATCACGATCAGGAAAACTCAGAGTGCATGTTTTTTTCTCTCGACGTTGGAACCGGTCCCGCTGGAAGTAAAGGTTAAAATTTAGCGAAGCGACGAATTAAGTGGCCAGTGGTCAGAAACGGTCCTACAGGAGCAGGTTGTAGACTGAGGAGGTAGTTATACTAAGTGTGAGTGTGAGGTAGAGATGCAATTCTTTGCGTGCGTGTGTGGAGCACGCGCGGGCGGGCGCGTCTGCGCGCGTGTGCATGTGTGTCTGTACACGGGTGCGACTGTGCGCGTGTTTATGTGTGCGTGTTTGTGTTTGTATGTGTGCCTGTGCATGTCTGTCCGCGCGCCTGTGCGTGTGTGTCTGTGTACGTGTGCGTGTGCATCTGTGCACAGGGGCGACTGAGCGCGTTTGCATGTGTGTCTTTGTTGTGTGTGCACGTGTGTCTGCGCGTGCGGGCTTGTCTGCACACATGACCTACAGTATGTTCTCGTGAGTCACTCATTATTTGCAGCACAGTTTACAGAAACGCATTTGTATTCCAAGGTGCAACGCAAAGGGAGTCTGACTTTCCAGCCCCTACAACAACACAAAAAATACAATATGGCATTGCAGAGCAGCAAAATATCCGCTTTGTCTTACAGAGGATAGCCCGTAGGGGCCACTGCCTGCCTACATTCA
This sequence comes from Centroberyx gerrardi, assembly GCF_048128805.1. NCBI lineage: Eukaryota > Metazoa > Chordata > Actinopteri > Beryciformes > Berycidae > Centroberyx > Centroberyx gerrardi. The sequence continues at coordinate 27,675,314 of NC_136006.1, read as the reverse complement.
GAGTCTAAGCACAGATGATTGAGTGCGACCCAAAGAGATCATAACTTAATTAGTCATTCCCAAGCGGAATCATACACATCTTATCAAAGGGAGCCTTGTGGCCTGTCTTGTACAAATATAGCTATGTGCTAATTATGTTATCTGAAATGTAATGACTGAAAGTTGTTATTTAAGGTAACCTATGAGCTCTTCCACTTCAAACACCTGCACTCTCCAGGGTAAAAAAAAGCCCCAACTCACTTATATCAAATAATTAAAATTACAAAATGACTTGCCATACCCATCCACTGTTTCATCTGCTCTGCTGAATCATTTGTGGAATGTAGAATTCAATTGAAAGAGTCCAATTAACAAAATACCTTCAATTTGTGTGATGCAGGTCATTCTGGGTATTTATTGCCCTATTTTCTGCCCGACTGAAAACCAATGGCTTTCAAAAGATCTATATGGCTGTCCAAACAACTAGGGAGTCATGCATACACAGATCAATAGTTGGGACAGCCATGCAATACAGGTGTGGTTTAAGATATAAACTGAGGAATAGACACTATCACATGAGTATATGGTTTGGTAAAGCTATAAGAAGAATGCTTAAGATTTGTGATAGGTGTGTGTGTGATCTCGTGTATGTGTGCTTGTATGCATACTAAATATATATACATGCTCAATGATGCAGGGGCATATCATGGGCCCAACCTCCTTCGAATATGATCCTGCTTTACTAATACAGCAAGCCTGCTCTCTGGCAACATCTGTCAAGTTAGTTCAGCATCAAGTGCATCAGAAGCTCCGGCTTGATGACATTCAACCTTCATAACTGAGATTTTCTCACTTTTTCTCAACAGCAACGTGTTAGCCCCGCTCCTGTCAGCCACGTTCCGCTAATTGGCTCCTGATCCCGCCCCGTCTAAAAGGCTCAACAAGCTAGGGCCTCGTAACACGTAGGCGATCGCTATCATTACACCAAATCATACACCATCTGAGTGCGCCGCTAAGTCAATCAGGCTTTGAGACAGTGCAGCCGCCGCCGCTGACGGAGATCACGCTGGGGTTGGTTATCTCTAAGAGGTGACAGGTGTCTGAAATGCAGATGCTGGCAAAGCTGCAATCACAACAAAACCCGTGGCAAGCGGAGGGGTTTGTCAAACTCCCAGTGACACGCACAAAGCGCATAATTACTGTGTCAGCTGAAACATTTAGCAGCCGAACGCAGGAGGGCAAACTGAGGTGGCACTGTTAACTTTTCTCCTCGGCTGAATACGGCGCCGGGGGAAGCCGCATTTTCCCCGTTTCCCATTTTTCATGTGGTGTTTGCGTTTTTTTTTCTTAATCTCCTCCAACTTTCACCCCTGGTTCTCTCATCGTCTTTAGGATCCTCATCGAGTTGCATGTGTCGGCTGCTGGATTGTTGAGTGGTTTCTCTTTCCGGCTTTCTTTTCCCCCTTCAACATCGTGCCTCCTCCTCCGCTGGCGGATGTGCTTTGTGTCAGACGAGGAAGATGTTTAACAAGACCCAACAGTCCTTTTTGCGGTTTCTGAATGAGATCTCACTCCGTATGACTGAGAGAGAGGCGTGCACTTGCCAGCTCCTGCACTATAGCCTACTGCACGCTTAACTATGCATCATGACCCCCACCCCCTCCCATCTTCTACACAGCACCATCTTGGCCGTCAGTGATAAAGAATAAAAACACTGATGGTTTGTGAAGCCTCTCATCTCCCTTCCTCTTCCTCGCGCCACTTTCCGCAATGGAGGCACCAAACCGGAACAAGTATATATCAATTATTAAACCTGACATCGCACTCGGGGTCCATGTTGGATCTTAATGCGGGGATGTGTTGTCTCAGACAGCCAGCCAGCTACTACAGCACGGCATGGTCCATTAGGCCTTCACTCTGGCTCACGAAAAACACGGGCTGGATGATACAAAACAACACTGGAGCAACCCGCTTCTATAAATAGACTACCTGTGACTTAGTGGTGAAGTAGACAATTTTCTCACAACATATTCCCGAGCAAGCCTAACAAATATGTTTACATCTCACTTGTGTGTGCTTGGGAGCGAAGGCAACAAAGCCCAAGACCACAGGAGTGGGTTCCAACTCAATCAGCTAATGGAAAGGGAGCTCCACCCCCCCCCTTCCCACCACCTCCTTATTTTCCTCCAGCAACGCATTCACCCACAGCCGAGACTGTACCGAATGTTATAATGGTATAGCCATTAGGGCTACATTTATAGACTGCAAGCAGGTCTTCGGCATTATATTCGGTCACAGCTATTCACGCTGCCTTATTAAACTGAATGCCAGAGAGGGGGGGAAAAATACAGAGAGAGAGAGAGAGCCAAAGCAAGTGAGAGGAAAGAAAGAAGACACAGAGACAGGGGGAGGGGGGATGGAGGGGCCTCAGGTGAATCGAGACTTGTGTGGGAGAGAACTATAAAGTTTCCCCTCTTCCATGGAAACCGGGTTATGCTTAATAAAGCGACGCCTTTGTACTAATGTCTCGAGCAGGGAATTTCACATTTAACAAAGCGGCGTCGCCTCTCAGTTGTTAAATATTCTCTTCTTACCCTTAAAATTAACGCTAGTAGTACAATTTTGACTGTAGCAAATCTAAATCCTTGGCATGAGCTGCTGGAATCCCTTGCTGTTTAGACGGCGTAACAATGTGAATCCACGCTAGCTTATCCACATGCTTTATAAGAGTCTTCCAGTTTCTCCTTTGAGCCGCTAAAGTAGTTTAGTGATCTTATTATGATGAATGTGTAAGCAGTTGAGCCATCATGGTTATTTGGAATCATCCATGGCTCTATGCAGGATATAGGCTATTCACGTATTGAGAAATCAGATATCGCTGTCCCGGTATTCAGAGAGTGACATACAGTAAGTGCCTTGAGATTCTTTCATTTCTTTATTTCCATTAAACCATTTGAAAATTTGAAAAGGAAAGCGTTAAATGGTGGAAGAAATTCAAACCGGATGCTTTCCATGGGCCTATTTTTTTCACTGCGTGCCATGTGGATAGTGTGCTTGAGTGTATCAATTCAGACTTGCCTTTCAGAGTGTCTCATAACCCCCACCTCGCTTCACCCCATCCACTTTCCCCCTGTGGTCCTATAACCAACATCCTGTATTACATGGGACACTGATTCAGACATTCAAATAGCCTTTCTAAAGCGAGGAGGGGAGGGGGGATTCGTCGGGTTTTTGGGATGAGTCAGCTTGGTGGCGACGGCGAACAGGGGAAGAAATCCATGCTCCGGTCTCAGCTCGCTAGTGGATCGCGGGTCTCTCTGTGATACTTATTAGCCCGGCTGTGTGTAACGGTGCCCCTGTGGGTGCTGGCATTTTCCACCGAGTTAGGCTAAGAGCTCTCTTCTCCCCCCATAGGGGACCTGTAGAGACTCTCTGACTCGCTTCCTCCAAAGGCTGACGATGCTTCAGCGGCTCCGGGGAGGCAGAGAGCACCGAGGCTGTGTCGCCGTGGTTCGTTGCCTCTTAATGACTCTGCTGCTTTAAACATGCAAATGGAGCTGAAGTGGAGAGGAGAAGGCCTGGAGGGATAATTTGGCATATGAATCAAATGGAATATACTGGAATTACGCAGTGTAATACGTGGCCAAGGTATAAAAAAAACAGCAGGAGCAACAACAGAACAGTGTGCATCATGGTTAATGTGATTCTGAGAGACGTTATTCTGTTCTTTCAAATTTGTGCAAATGTTGTGCTACAGAATTAGTTCAAAATACATTCATTTGGGTTTTTTGGTCTCAATTATAACCAAAGTAGTCGTTTGAATCAAGGTGGAGCAGAAATTCAAGAAATTAACATTAAAGTATAAAATTTAAATAACAGTTTCTCTAGTCTTCTAGTTTAAAATGGATTCAACCCCTTACTTACTTGGGATACATTGAATCACAGGCTTCAATGTTATTACTCACACTATCTTTAAGTTGTAATCAAAGATTTCAAATATATTTTCTTTTCACAATTTCACCTTTCTTGCCAGGAAGACTTATACCAGGTCCTTTCATTTCACCAACTTTAGGGTGTAGGGCTTGCTCTGCTGGAGCAGTGTGTGGATTGGATGTGTCATTTATTGGTGATATTTGAATACAGGTTCTTGGGTTGTCTAGTAAAGAGTACTACTCTAGTAAAGAGTACTGTCAGACCAAATAAATGTAATTTAAACTAATTTTGTAGCACTATTGGTTGTACTCTGGAAGTAAGACACCCACTCTTGTGTCGTACTGTTCCCAAATGCATTAATATGAAACGGGCATCTTACAGTGAACGGAACTTCTTTCAAAATGTAAAAGTTTATAGCCTGATATTAACATTTGGATGCAACTTTGCAAAACATGATTGTTGGCTTCTCATTCACAGCGATGGATTACCTTTACCAACTGAATTACAAAACTCGTTTTCTATGCTGTTTGGAACTGAATGGGAGCGAATGAGCCTGAGAGATTATGGAATAGTTATTTTCATATGTAATGCATCTACATAATGTAAGTACTGAGCACCACTTATGCACAGGGAGAGGTCATGGTTACCAGTATTGACAGCTTTGAATTGGATTCAAACACTGACGCACCATAGACTAGGGTTAGGGTTAGGGTTGTCATTAGCAGCATGGCAAGGCTATGGAGAGGACCTCATCAGATTTCAGAATACTCATGAGGCACCTGGGAGGTGGAATACTTTCCAGCATCCGTCGGCCAATAAGATTGATTGTCACTACACACAAAGGGTGTCGAAGGGTGTCAGTTATGGGTGTAATGTATTCCACGGTAATCATCTACTATTACGTTAGCCCCTAGGGATGTGGACCACTGAACTGTGGCCTTTGCTGTCTCTGATAGCAGCCTCAACACTGTTGCCACAACAACCTAAGTGCCTGTAGTGAGGAGGAGAGGGTTTTTGAGGAACAGCTTTAGCATCTCTGTAGATCTCAAAATCTGCATGTCGGTGGCTCCAAATGGCAGCAGGAGATAAAATCTGAACTTCAATAAGAAATCCTGTAATGTGATGTAATTACAGTAAACTGCACACACTCATGTTTACCATGCCGGTCTGTGATGCTTTAAAAGGATACCAAAAGGAAGAGAGGCAAAATATCTAACATTGGTAAGTCAAGTTAGGAGTTTGTTTTCACTGAAGTTTTGATTTGTCACTTCCGGTGGGTGGAGAAGTGTTCATATCCAACACCAGAATTTAAGGGCAAATTTACAGGGTTTCAATTATACACGGCGGCCATTTTGAACACTAGGGGTGGGAAACTCCACCCAGAAGATTGGCCTATATAGAATAGCCTTTATAAAACTAATATAACTTTAACACATGAGTAAGGACTTCAGATAGACAGTTATTAAATTAGCTAGCAATCTTGGGAACAACAACCACAGCAACCAGTCCAACAATGACTTGCATTTTGCAGGGAAGTTAGTTAGCTTGCGAGATACTAGCTAGCTACCTAGGCTAGAGTCTGGTAGCTACCAATAATGAGCCAAATATATTCACATGTGCACCTATCCCTCTAGATTCTTGAGATCCATTTCTAATGTTTTTGAGTGGGGAATCTGTGAAATGATAAATGTTTGTATGATACATCTTGGTACACAACAGTGTGAGCTGGGTTGGACTGGCCCTTTCCCACCCTGACTGTTCAAAATGGCCGCCATGTGCCCATGTTAGATGGCTAAGACGAGTGTTTTTTACATAAAAATCTTGCCTAGTGCAGCTTTAAATAGCTTGGATCTGGATTCCAACACACTGATCCAGACTGCTGGGCATTTTATGAATTATGTGAACATCATCTAGATCACTGATTCTTGCTGTAGGTCAGGGAAAAAGTTCTGTTTCTCTGTTAGTTACGTCTCACAGTAACTAACAGAGTTACGTCTCACAGTAACTAACAGAGTCTGTCCACAAGGTCATACTAAGGAGAAAATACACACCAACTGGATAATGCATCATTAAGAAACATCGTCCCATATCCTTGTATTTAGTCAAGTTATATTACAGTTTTTCCCAATTGATTTGACATATTTCTCTGGACTAAGGTTCGCACTTTCAAAACAGTTAGCATAGCCATTGAAAACTAATTTTGCAAAACAGGCCAAATACATTTCAAAATGAAGTGCTGCTTTTTTCCAGATCACATCAAATAGTGACATTAAAACTATGCACATCTATTGATTAGATAATATATTCAGCTATAACCATACAGGAATACTAATAGTAAAACAAGTTCCACAATCCTTTTCCATAATGTGATTTTATGGAATTGTATCCAGAATTTGTTGATTCAATGTTTTCCTCTACCATCTGTTCCTCACAATTTCAGTTTCACATGTGCCATTGTTATGTGTGATACAGCAAGGAGGTATGAGTACTGATGGACACAATAAATCATAATTTGCTTCAAGAGAAACCACAAACATGTTTATTGTTTTATACAATGACTCATATGCAATGACTCATTCATCATCAACCCTTTCATTTCTGTCAGGTACCATTAGCTTTGCAAAATTGTAAAGAGTTTAATTGTAAAGAGTTTAGACAGCTGGGTCAACTAGTTTGCGAGGACAAACCTTTGTTTGGAGAGGTTTGTGTGTAGTGTTTGGAAAAATGATATGTAGTTCTGAATTTTGCATTAGAACAATGAAAATCTACAATCAGTTTTGTGAAATTTTCAAGGGTTTAGATAGCTGTGTTAACTTTTTTTAAGACCATGGACCTTAGTTTAAAGAAATGTGCCAAATCAATTGAGGAAAAACTGCAATTTCTCCACCACAGAACTGTACAGCCTAATAGGAGTGGCCTGAGAGAAAGCCAGCCTTTTTGTTAATATCGATGGGCTGTTGGTGGGCAACAGTGTGTTTTAAATCCCACTCGTAACCATCGCTCATTCCCGCAAAGCCCTTGGATAATAGTGACCAGGGGCTGCTGCCATCGCAAATCACTGACCCCAGTGACTTCCCCAACCCTTCCCCACCAGTCCCCCTGATCTCCACCTCTCTTGACGAGCGGCCCCTAATGGGACAGGTATGCGGTATGATAATCTCAGGAGCCCTCTTCCCGAACAGAGGATTTGATTTGGTGTTAGCAGCATTGAGCAGATTGCATACTAAGGGGAACCTGCAGACCTCATTAAAGGCTGCCAAAGAACAGGATAGCATCAGTCTGCTGCTGTGGCAACAGAGCAGCAGTCAAAACAGGCGAAGAAAAGCCTCCGTAATTACATGGGGCCAAATATGGTGGCCTTGAGGGCCAGAATAGAGAGAAATGTAAGGAATTACCCAGGTATGTAATGTGCATCTTAAACTTTCATTGCACTGTGTGTTTTGATCATATGGTTGCTATGGCATTAAATTCATTACATATCTGTACATAGCTGGCATAATTGCACATGAACCCTGACATTTTCCTGACTTGTTTGTCAGAGGAGTAAACTCATTGCACTTTGTGGCTACTGAATAGCTATATATATATACAGCATATATATAGAGAGAGAGCTATACAGTAGCCACAAAGTGCAAAACACAACCACATTTAACAAAACAAATTAACAAAGAATAAAACAAATCACAGCATCAGAAAACAAATCAACAATTCACAAAACAAATGAACACAATAAACAGATTAACAAATCATATCACACGCATCCGTTTTTGCGGCCTTATTGATTACATGGCATTAAGGTTAGTGGTCCTGACCAATTTATAATTTAGCAACTACCAGCTAACTCCTTCCTTTTCTTTTTGTAATGTAAAAGTGATTAGAGTTAATTATCCTGTGCTGTTGGCCTATTCTGTTCTGAATTAATTTTATTTAGGGTTAGGGTTTTGATTTACATCTGATCAAACTATTAACCCTTTAAAAAGGTCATTTTCTTTTAGAACTATTTTTCCTTGATCCAACATACATTATGGGGCTGACATAGCAAGCTCCCAGTGGACTGACAATGGCTGAGTATTGGCTTGCAAAGTCAATGAGTGCCTTAACAAGATGGCAGCTGTGGTCATGTGGTTTTCTGCTAGTGGCCCAATACTGCACAAACCACAGTTAGTGGGTGGCTAGAGCACAGCATTTACAATGCATTATGGGCCTTCTGGTGACCAACATTTCATGGGCCATACAGTAACTACAAGACAGCATCCATCAGCAGTTTACAGTCAGTGGTCTGATAGTTCACCAACTCTCACCTCCCTCCTGTTACTGTTCTGTCCCTCACTGGCAACCTGATCTCACACAAATTCATGAAATACTTAATAGCCTTAATCCTAACCTCAACCAAAGCTGTTTTACTTGCCTAAACTTAACTGTTAGCCCAACCTTTAGGTGAAAATGCCGTGTCCAATTCTTGCTGTTGCTTTATGAGATCATGTTGCTCATTGGACACCATCCTGCTGCTCTTGTACTGGTGAGAACTAAATGCCGTCTTGTTCTTTCACTTCTTCTTCCGATGTGAACATGGCACGGAGGTTCACCTACGACCTGAAGAGCCTTCTGCTTGAGGTGAGATTCATATAACATGAAGAGGGATGTTAGAGAGCATCACATTATTTTGGATGCAGTATTAATCACTCTCTCTAGCTGTTTCCTTTCTATGGACCCAGGTTACCATACCTGAGTTTCACGGATTCAATCATTTGTTTACAGAGAGTATAAGAACGGTGACAAACAGCAACCTTGAGGAGCACAAATGTTAAGATAACGAGGGGCGGAGAGCGTATGATGCGCTTTCACTATCTGCTTCCTTTCTGTTAAAAAATCTAAAATCCAGTAACACATTTAACTCCCAGGTCTATTAACTTAAGAAACAGCCTTTGCGGAATAACCATGTTGAAGGCCAAGCTAATTAACAAACAAATACGTGTAAATCACAGTCGACGCAAGGTGTTAAAGGATGTAATGAAGACTCAGACCCATGTAAAAGGCTGATATTTTTGTGTTTGCTTTTTTTATTTTCCTGAGAATGGAGGTTTCAGATTAGGTGTGTTTTCTGTGCTTGTTCATGACACAGACCTTTAGGTTATGTAGCATCAGCCCTTTTATTAGCCTACTTAACATGTATTCCACAGATCTATTTGGTGAACCCAACTAGTCTAAAATGAAATGTCATTCATAATGTTTGTATTTCGTTGTAATATATCTGTATGTTCTTTTCATTGTTCAAATAATATAAATAAACAATTTAAAATAACTATTTCTAATTTCATTTCATTACTGTATGGTGCATGGATTTATTAGGTATGGGCACCCAGTTTGACTAGATGTCTCGCTTCATTGCAATCCAGAGTTAACCTGCTTGCATACTGGTAGTGACTATGAGTCCAGCTGCCAGACAGAATGACACTATGTGTTTCTAAACAGGTGCATTTGTGGCCGCTGTGTATGGAAGTGAACCAGGTAGAAATGTTGCTTTGACAGACTCCTGTTAAACTATGAGAGTAAAATGGCATCTTGTCAAACTAACAAGGATACAAGGCAAACTTATGATTTTCATTACCTAGTTCTTCTGACTCAAATAAAAGTTGCAAGGAACTGAAGTTGTATTGCATAATATAAACCAGATCTACAGAACCTAACCCACCTAATGGCTCAGTGTACTGAGGTGGAGGAAGAGATGCAATGAATGGCATATGGCTTGATCTTGTGTACTTCAGTCCATTGGTTCTGCAGGCTGTCTATAACAGACAGCTACAGGTAGGATTTTATTGACAGGTATGCACCACAGCATGCATATTCATGAAGGTGGTGTATGCTGTGTGGCTTCAGTCAAGTTTGGTAGAAATCTAAAAGAACATTATAAGACTATGGGGGGAAATGAATGAATCTTACAGTAGGTACAGACTCACTATACAGAAACTTTGCTAGAGCCAGAGATACTTGGGGAAAAGTGTCTGGTAATAACAAAAGTGATGACATCTTTATCTGTCATGCAAACTAGAGGTTATCAAAATAGTATTAGTCAATAGTCAGGAGCAACTTGCAACAGTGACACGTGAAAATTAGAATTGCAACAAGACGTAAACAAATGACCTCTAACAAGCTGTCTCAGTCTCACGCAGTGTAAGACGGGCTGATAGTTTCTGAAGAGGAGGGATGACTGCAGAGGTTGAAATGGGACATGACATTTTAGGAGCACAACACTGGATCATGGATGGATCATATTTTAAGAGCTTAATCCCTCCACTGAGACCAGCGTACGTCTGTAGGAAAAAGACACACAATTACACACTAAAGCTACGATTTAGTGCATGCAAGGAATAAAACTACACTGATGTACAATGAGTGTGATTATGTTTGATTGACTACATAAAGTGACGAGAAAGAGCTTCATCTATATTTATAATATTATGGGCTGTCATCTTGTTGCTGTGGGCTCCTTCCGTTAAATGGGCTTGCCATGATGTTCAAATAAATATGACGAATACAGTAAATATACATTGATAAACCAATTAAAAACGTACTTACTAACATTTCCTGGAAATGTCATACTTCATTCACTCTTTTTTTTTATTTTAAGCTTATCAGTTCCTTTGTACCTTGAATTCAAAGTTTGATGCTCCTGTATTTTTTTTTCAGAGGAACTAGTAACTGGGTTGAGCTTAGTAAAAATAATATTTTCTATGAACCATTCATATTGCTGTGCTCTGTTCCACCACAAAAATACATCTGGCTCCTCAGCTAGGGGCGCGGCCTTGTGTTGAGTGACAGAAACTTCACCCAATCAGGTTAACGAACTATGTGACGCAATCAATGGGTGCCGCATTTACACGTGTTGACATGCATGGCTGATGACAACTGGCAACCATGTCATCTATCAGCAGTGGCTAAAGAGCTAGCTGTGAATTATATTTACCATTTGACGTGAACCTGGTCCACCACAATCCCCTTGAGGTTTTCGTGATACACCGGCGTTGCCAGCATTCTGCCACTTTTCATTCAGCAACCAAGCGGATCTTGTGCACAATGTAATTGCGTGGGAGTCCGGCTGGTTTCATGAAGCTAGTATAAAATCCCCTTAAATGGAAACAGCCAAGTAAAGGACACGTATCTCAGAGTAAAAGAACTTTTAGATACTTTCCCCTCCTGTCAGGAGGCCAGCTGTCACAGGCCTAAGCCTGGACTGGCAGTGGGAGAGAAAAGGAGGGTCAGGATTGCCGAACTGTTGGTCATCATCGTGTCTCCCTCCCTCTCCGTGACACTATTCTGAAAAAACTACATTTTATTGGGATTAATTCAAAGGTTCAAAGGAGGCCTATTTGAGTTGAAGATAATTGTAAAAGCTCCATCTTGTTCAGAATTGTCTAAATCTCTGTAACAATACAATTTGCAGTACAACTGCTGTTGACTTACCATCTGTCGAGCAGAAATGAACATGTTCAGGATGTAACTATGATTGTCTTGGCAAAAGAGGAGAAAATCTGAATCCCTAAATTTAGCCTAAATTCAGCATATTGTCAAGCCACCCATCAGCTGTTGTGAGTGCTTTTCTTTCCCAAGATGGCAGGCTATCATACCTCATGCTAATGTGTGATATTAGGCTAATGGCATGTGGTGGATGGGAACATCTGGTTGTTCCTTGTTGGGGTGATAATTAGCCAGTAGCATAGGGAAGAGTTGCTGCACATGGCCTCCCTCCCTCCGTCCTCCCCCTCTCCACTCTGCTCTCAGAGTGCTTCTCCTGGGACTGTCGGCTTCCAGCAGAATCAAACCCCTCTCACCACGGGGATTTTCATCTCATCTATCTCTCGCTCTGCTCATCCCCTTCTTCATCAGCTCTCTTTCTTCCATCTAACATTATCAATCCTGGGAGATGTAGAGGTGGGAATAGTTACCCACTGAGGTGCTGACATCACCACTGCAGATGGCAGAATGTGGATTTGTGCACTATACTCACTATACTAATAAAACCAGGTGTTCAGCCACTAGAGACACACTGTATTTTAAATGGGTTTGCAAGTGAAATGCAAACTCATTTAAGAGCAAAGTGTGTGTAAGGCACAGCAAGTCCGGCATCTGGGATGCCATTAATATTCATATCCTTATCCATTTATGAAAGTACTTTCCAAACATACGCTCCCGCTGACTCCTGACTTGTTGACTAATTCTCAGTGAGTAGAGCAATCACAAAACCTAGACAGCAAATTGTGACATATTGCTTTTCCCCAAGCACAGCATACTCTAGCTACGTAATCAACAGGGTCAACATGCATCCTTATGTATCTATTATATCAGTGGAGTTAACGGTGGACTGGTCTCCAATTACACTGCTGCGTGCCATCACATAATATGCACAGTGACAGAGAGGACCTATGAAATGACAGGCCAACACAACACAAAACAGACCTTATGTTAAAGGAATACATCAAGTTTTTGGTTTGATTGGCTTGTTCGACAACTTAAGTGATGAGAACATACACACCATAATCATGTAGACACCATAATCATCCATGTGTCCCCAGTAGATCATCCACTCTGGTCCTCCATGCTCATGCTAGCATACACTAATGTTAAGTGACCATTTGCAACTAGCATTTTCCAAAGTAAAAAGATTGACCTTTCAGTATTAAAAAGTTGTTAGTGTTTTTAATTATATGGTCTGTATATTCATCAATGAAATATCATTAACTCACTATAGCTGATGTAGGTTTATTTTAGTAACTATTTCAGTGGTTTTTTTTTAGCTGTACACAGTCTGTCATCGCCCACCACCTTCACTTCCTATGGAAACAGGAAAAATAGTCCCAGGTAGTCCAAAGAGTAGGTTAGGTTTGTATCATATTTTGTGTAAATGTATCCAATCTTTGACACAAAACTGTCTGACTTAGCCACAAATCATCTAAAATGACTTACCATTTAGCTTTAGAGCTACTACAAGTTCTCATTTTCTCACTTTTGAGATAATGCTAGTGGCCTACTATCACTCAAAAAAGTGCAAAAAACACACTGAATTATGAAATTATTAATCATGAAGGCCAATCTTTTTGAAAAATCACTCAGAGTCGTATAAAGGCTAATATTTTTGTGTGATGTAATTCCTGGGCATGAACATGGTTTAATCTATATGAGTCAAGGGGTTGATTACAGTGACTCCCACAGTTAGAATTAGAGTCTGAATTTGGGAGTAGTCGTGCACCACTAGACGGGGCCTGATTTTGTAGATTCAACGCAAACCACTCCTAACCATCCATATAAAGTACATGTTCCAGTTATCTTACCACACAAAGTGGAAACACAGATACCACTGATTGGTGTTGTGTATTCTGTAAAAGTGTGTGTACCCAAACTGATACGACAGTGGACATCGAGTTTAATTTCTCACTTGGCTGTACAATGTGCTCCTAATTTTGTGCCCTGTTGTGTATCTTTGGCTCATGACTTGAATACTAATACCGGGGGAGACAAATCTTCTTTGAACTCAAGTGCATTACATGGCAAATCCACCCCAAAACACAATTTATATGTTTGTGCTGTGATTATGGATAGCACAATAACTCTCTCAACTCTCTCACTCACAGCTAAAATCCAGAGTCTGGAGCTGCTCCATTGGCAATGAATGGTAGATTGACTTTGCTTTATTTCACAAAATGTCCCCATATCCCTGAACAATCACCATTGGTACCGTCACAGTGTCTGCTATTCAGCATCATGCCTGAAGTTTCTCTGTTTGAAATTATGCTGGCACTCTTTCTCTCTTTCTACCAACATCATAGGAATAACAATTGTGAATTCTGTTTTAGGGTGGACTTCTGCTTTAATTTGCATCAAAATGAACTTACAAATGAATTCTTAATTCCTATTTTGGCTTTGCACGGCTCTTGTGTTTGTCCTGAATAATTTGATGCAGAACCATTAGCAGGGTTCTAATAGGAGGTCTGCCTGTGAATAGGGCCATTCTAATGCTTTGAAGCCAATTGAAATCAGTCCCCATGTTGAAAAAGCCAGGCTGGCCGCTTAATTATTCACAACCTTATGATCATAATGAAATAAAGCGCTCATCGCTCATTGCTCTTTCTATTCAGTCGTAATGAAAAAGACTCAATTTTTCATTACAAAAAAAACATTTTAGCAGTAATAAAAATAAACACCAACCTACTTAAGTGTAGGTTGAAAAAAGGCGCAAAAGGTGCATGTGGTACATTAGATGAAATGTCTATTTGCATGATGATATGCTACTCGGCTGTTTTCACGGACAGCACAGAGATCAAACCACAGCTGAGGAAGAGCAAAATGAGAACATGGGCCTGGTTTGACAGACGCCCCGCTAGTCTGCAGCCACAGAACAGAGTGGGCCCAGAACACAAGCAACAGGCTGATCAAAACAACAGCAAGAAACACAAGACTGGCTCCGCTTCTGAACAATCCCTTAATGATAGGCTGGCCGGCTTATTGCTGCCTTTATGCCCAACACAGTCAACACAGAGGAATGAGTTAAAGCTGCCAAATGTCCCTTTTCTGGAGGCTGAATACAGGCCTCTTCAGCTTCCAATATGACTCACTTCTCTGTTCTGTTAGGCCAAATTAAACATTGCCTTAGAAAATGTTATTTTTGATCTTTGCTGCCAGTATTGATCTAGTATTTTTTTTGTCAACATCAAACTTCACATTCAGATATTGCAACATTTCATTCATTCATTCATTCATTCATTCATTCCAGTTATTCAGATCATCACCCCAACCAGCTTGATTTTTAAGGCAGCACTACCATGTTTTCCTGCTCCATCAGCTGTGCCGCTCATTATAAGAATAATATTCATGATGTTTTGCAAATAAATGTAGTTTAGTTAAAAGGTTATTTACTGAATTCATTTGAAGACAATGGTTTCTATTTTCCTAGACAGGGGCAGAGTCTAGTTGGAAACAGGGGAAAGTTGTTCTACTTTAGCCTATCACAGAAATTCATACATATGATACATATGATGGAATATGATAAGGTTGCTTTTACCTTGAGCTCACAACCAAAATCTAGTGTCTTACTATGACTTCTTTCAAAGACACTCCAGAGGATTTGCAGTATTAAAGTAGTAATGGATGAGTTTTTGTATTCATATGATGCTGAAATACTGAACCCAACAAAAACCAACAGAATAAAGTCCATCTCTTGTCCTGTAAATAAGTTTTGTAGGATAAACACGCGACAGCTATGAAATAACATCTGTACTTGTTGGACTGCTGGGCCGCTGCATGGTGCGTAACACTTGTGTTAAATTCACATTGAAAAACAATGTGAATTTAAAACAACACTCTCTGCCTGTCAGTCATCATCTTTTAACTACTTCGCCTAGAATGAGCTGCCAAGGCCCACAGGGTGTAAATACAGTATTGCACAATTAAATCTTTAAGATTACATCCTCAAATCTCCCAAATAGTTTATTTCCATTCTGACACTGTAGAGGAATCAATAATGACACCCTCTACCCCACAAAAGGAAAACACATTACATACAAAAGCTTTAAACTTGAAGCTTTAAGTAAACATGACATTGACTTTGACTGACACAACTCAAAATGTGACCATGTGTAACAATGTATGAATCAGCTTTTCAATGCAGATGACAGAACATGGGTCACCTCTCTCCTCAATACACAATCCATTAAAGTGATCATCAACATAAAGAGTATCAACACGGCCAACTATTATGAAACTTTTTTTTTGAAAATTTTTTGAAATTCTTCAGACTTTTTGAAAAAAATATGTTTAGCTTCAAATCTCCTGCACCACATATGAAGAAGCCGGACAATTTTCCGGATGCATCTTGGGTAATGTTTCATAAAGTGATGCTTAGGAATCAATCTGTTTTCAGGAAACAATGATTTAAATAGCCTGTGGTGTTCAGAAATCAGATGCTTCAAATAATATGTCATTCCATATGTAACAACTGGTGAGAACACAATATTCACTCTCTGGATCAAAAGGCTCCAATACCTGTTATCGCTTTCAATTACATCTCCACTTACGCAGAAGACACCATGACTGAACTGCATTCAAACCAAGGTTTCTGCTGCCATCATCCATTTTCAACCCACTTGGTTTGCTTCTTCTCTCTATGGAACCATAATTGAAGCTTTGAATCCTCTCTGACAATGTGTCTGTCCAAAGAGAGAGAACGCTGTTTCACAAGATACTGGAAAACCAGTTTCAGTTCATATTGCACCACACCACAATACTGTCATGAATTGAGCATACAAGTTTTCTTAACACCAAATGCTGAGGCCAGTGTGGGATTTTCCTGTAGCACATTACAATGTTCCAAATGATGCTCTTCTGAAGGAAAAGTCAGTCCAGGGTGATCCTCACTAAACACACTGTAACTCATCCTTAGTGGTCAAACCTAATCTACAACAATATGTAGCACTAAAGGACTCAAAGTTAAATGATCACCTGTCACCTGAAATACAGACACAAGCACCTTGTTTCAGAAAAAGGTCGCTCTATTTCCGTGCTTTCCTAAACTTTCAAATCATCAGAGGTTTTCGTATTTCATCAAATCCGTTTTTCTTCAGATCTCCAGAATGAAAAAGAGCTACAAGATGAATATTCATCAACACAGAGTTGCATCTTGGTGCTAGGTTCTTCAAAATGAAATAAACACAGCCCAGCTTATGTACGGATGAGTCGTTTCAAAATCATCACAATACAACTGGATCTGCAGAACATGTCGTTGCTGTGAGAATAGAAGATGTTTTTTGAAACATGAACCATCATTTATGTCTCTATAAATGCATTCTTTATGTTGTCTGGTTTGCAAGAAGCTTCAGGATAGATACATACATGAACTTGACAAAATTTGTATTTTTGTTTTATTTTCTGAAAATGTTGCTTTTGGAGATGCATGATTTTTATCAGTAATATTTCAGTTAAAATTTTAACTTTCCACTGAAAAATGTTCACAAGGGGATGTATGTAATAATTTGTGTTAAGATAAGGGAAATCATCCCTACTCAATTCATGGTTACAGGAATAACTTTACTGTGAAGTTATGTTTTTATGGCTCAATGGCAAAGCATCTAAACAAGAGATTCTGTTAAGATCCAAGCATTTATACAAACCACTATGATGCAAAAGTGTTTTATATAATCAGCTGTCAGCTGCTGGAAGGGAAACCCTTTAAGTCACTGCTCACATCTTTGTAACTTAACTCTGTAAAAGAGCAACAAAACAAAATGTAAACTGAGTTTTGATACAGAAACAACTAATGTGAGAAAAAGGAGATGGGGCACTTCTCTTTATAAAGAACCAAGTTCCTGCACAGCCTCAGTTCTCCCAGTCTGCTTGTATTCAGTGGTGAAATAGACCAAAAACTTTGGAAACAATTAATGAAGAATGTTAATGCAGTTTAGTTAAAATGTCTGTTAGTTGTCCAGCAAATGTCGCTGCCTTGATGTGACTTGTCTCCACAGCTGAAGGTGAGTGTTTCCAGGTCTACCTGCACTGCAGAGAAGAAGAAACATCAGTGAACTCCAGAGGAAGACTGGCTGGCTCTGCTGCTGTCCTGCTGCCCAGCACTCTTCTGCTCTTCATCACTTGTGCTTCTACACTCCTCAGAGTCAGGGATGTGATATAAGTAATTGTTAAAAATATTTCCCCAGTATTTCAGTTGTCGTTGGACAGAGTGCTAGTATGAATTTTCCCCAGCGATTCCCTGCTGAACCTCCATTTGCTGCCTTTTACTGCCTACGAAACCAAACCCCTTCATTTCGCCATTTCATAAACATTAGTTATCCATTCAAAATAACAGCTTTAAAACAGTAAGGTTAGTATCAGGGATTTATTCATGGGTTGATTCACAGAGACTCTAGTAATTAAGGGATTTTTCATGCCTTTTGTGCATGGTTTATAGGGTTATTAAGTGGAAATTAATGGAAAAGTTCCTGTCTCCTTGCATTTTTCATTAAATTACAAAGTAAGTAGTCAAGAATAAGGGAAGAGGTTTCGGTGGGATCTCCTCCGTTAATAACTCCCTTCATGCATTTTAAGGGGATTTTGCATGAATTAAGGGGTGAATTCATGTAAATTCATGAAAATGTAAGGTTATTTTAAGGGACTACTGGTTCATAGAGACCTCTTTAATAATTCTGTGAGCATCTAAAGACCAGATATCTGAGATGTCAAAACATATTTTGATGTTTAGCCCAGTGTGGCCCAGATCTGAAGCTTTGCAGGTTTAAAAAGATTGATTCATTTAAAGATTCTATGTCTATCAATACAACTGATTAGTACAGTAAAGGACACTGCGGCTGGCTGGGTACAGCGGTGGTGTATGCTCAGATTTAGAATACACTTATTGCTGTTAATAGTATTGTTTGGGTTTTTCAGTGTTACTTTAGTTTACATGTTTATGGAGTCAATCCCCATTGCTTTCCAGTGGGGATTCCTGTTGTGCTGATCACAATATCCAAAATAATAGAATAATCATTGTCCTCTGAAAATAAAACTTGAATTAATTCAGTTGTTTGGTCTTGTGGTTTTCCTTTGTGCTATATGCATTTAGATGTGAATGTTGAATAGTCATGGGAGGTCAGCTACTGTCAGGCCTCTATTGAAGGAAAAGGGTGTGTGAGGATGAGTTGGACATTATGTGATTAAGATGCCATTTGGGAATATATATATATATATATATGAAGTACATAGGGATGTATATATTATAATTTATGCTATATTATATACATGCCATATGAATCATTTTCATTGTTTATTTTAAGCAGTGGAATTCTGGATATCAGAGGCCATAGTTGCATCATAATGGTTCTACACAACTTGTCAGATCTGTGTCTGGATGTCATTCTGTGGTTGGTGTTGCAAGCATTGCTTTCCTAGTATTTTCTAGTATTTTTCATATTTTTTACTCAAGACGTCATTCAACTTACTGAGAGAAGCTCCAAATCTGTATACCTTCTGTTTAACTAGTCTAGACTAGTTTTAAACCTGCAAGCAGACGGGATTGAGGTGAGTTGGTGACTTCCTTTTCTGAAGTGAAGGTGATACTGTTGGAAAGTATTGAAACATTTCACTCAATTAAAAATAGTAGCTTACTATTACTCCTTGGGCTTTTTACCCAAGTCTGAGGTAAGAGTGAGAATATACTTTTCTATAAAGTTCAAATAAATTAGTGCAATTAGTATTTAATAAAGTATCTGACTGTTTTCTCTCTGTTCCCTCCACCTGCTCTCGTCTCCCCTCAGCTTTCTTTCACGATGACAACTCGTCGTCCAAGACGCCTCCAGCCTGCTCGTCCCCTCTCGGTCGCTGTTGCGCCCCAGCAGGAGCCCCGCAGCAGCAACTACAAGCTGCAGGCCGTCCTAGGAGAGGGGAGCTTCGGAAAAGTGGTTCGGTGTCTAAAGCTAGACACCAACGAGAGCGTGGCGGTGAAGGTGTTGAAGGATAAAGAGGCCTACGTCCGTGAGGCCGAAAAGGAGGTGGGCCACTTGAGCATGCCGTCGTCGATTACCGTAATTATCGTAATGCATTGCAGTAACAAAAAAACGTCTACCTAACGTACCCCAACAGAAGCAGATCAGAAAACAAGGAAGCTTCGTACTAAAATATGAGCAAATATACTTATCAAACAGAGGGAATTAGACATAAAGGCCTGTCTCTAATATAAGCCTGCTTCCAATAAAGGCCTGATACCCTCTGCAGTTGAGGTAAATAAAGGCCCGGGCCAATATTAGAGGAAATACGGTAAATAGCTTTTTTCAATGTCCAACTATGGCATCAACTCTACATTTCTATATTGTACCTGCAGCTTTCGATGGCGTTGGATGGCTTGAGGACTGTGGGAGTGATCCACACGGACCTCAAGCCTGACAACGTCATGCTGGTGAACCGCCTGAAAGAGCCAATCCAGGTCAAACTGATAGACTTCGGCTTGGCCATACCAACATCAGCGGCAAAGATCGGCTATGTTTGTCAGCCCCTGTACTGGAGGTGAGATCTCTAAAGCCCTGCACTGATACTGTACTAGTGTCTGTCTCCTACAGTCAATAAGCAGTAAATAAGAGGCTGTGTCACATATGTCTCATGTTGTATACTCTTCTTCGTCCCTCAGGTCTCCAGAAATCATCCTGGGCCTCCCGTTCAGCGAGGCCATAGATATGTGGTCTCTGGGCTGCGTGATGGGTGGCCTGTTCCTCGGCTACTCGTTCTATACAGGGATGTGTGAATATGATCTGGTCAGTAACATTCCTGTCTACTCTATTCCTAATAGATCTAGCACTGCTGCTTCCATAGATACTCTTCCTGAAAGATCTCCAGGAGCCGATCGCAACGGACACATCTCCAAAACCTCGTGGGATCTTGATGTATATTCTAGACTAATGTGACCATGTGTTGTCTCTCCAGCTCCACTTCATCATGCACACCGGGAGAGCCAGGGCATCACATGCTCAGTGCTGGAGCAAAAACCGCCTCCTTTTTCAGGAGAGAGGCTCCTCACAACCTGTGGAGGCTCAAGGTACCACAACCACACATCTTCTCATGTAAAAGTGCCTGTGGATTTATTTAAAACATAACAGTAAATGAATGACAGTGACCAAGAGGTGACCTGTCTATGTTTTTCAGACCCCAGATGAATACACAGCAGACACAGGGATAGAGTCTGGTCACCACCTCTTCTATCCCTTCAGCTCTCTGGATGAACTGAGAGAGGTAGGTGTTGTGTTGTACAAGTCAAGGCTAAATTGATGAAATTCATCACCTTCGCTGGCTCTGTTTCCATTATCCAGGAAGTTGATTTATCTGGTTTCCTGTTGGACTTTGCTTCTTATTTCCAAATCCAGTTCTACCTGACTACAGATGATGGGGCAGAGGTCGAGGACAGGAGACAGTTTGTTGGTCTTTTAAAACGGATGCTGGAAATGGATGCAGCTAAGAGGATTTTGCCTGGCAAAGTCCTCAGCCATCCATTTATCTCTCTGAGCCACCTGAGTAACAGCAACCACAACTGCTCCCAGTAAGTCTGTGTGTGTGTGTGTGTGTGTGTGTGTGTGTGTGGTTACTGCTTTGTTTAAGTTAGCTGAGGGTGAGTGGTTGACTGATGAATGGATTGATTGATTGTCATATCTCCTCCAGTGGAAAGTCCTCCTCCCTGGCTCCCAGCTTGTGCGTTGGCAGAAGTGAGGCAGCGCCTCCTGTCATCGAGGCTGCAGATGGGCAGAAGTCTCGCTCCTCCTTTCAGCCCAGACGTGGTCGGGCCAAAACCAGGTCTGAGGAGAGAAAGAGGAGGGCCAACCTCCTGAGGAACTCAGAGCAGAAAAGCTCTCAGCCGGAGCATTAAATGTTACTTTAATTCGTCTTTGAATATTTTTCACTAAAAGTAATCAAGTGAAAATAATCGATTTTGCTTCGATTCCTAAGGAAACTGACTTTGTGTTTATTATCGTTCAGCAACATCACCTTGACTCCACCTCGCTGTACCGGCCAAACACACCATCACCATCATCACCACCATCACCATCATCACCACCATCATCATCCTCAGACCAGCCTCAACTCCCCTCTGCCACCTGCCAACAAGCACCAGATGAAGAACACCAGTCCAGAACACCAGGACTGTCACCTTCATCACCATTATCACCATCATCATCACCATCATGTTCACCAATCCATCCTCAACTCCCCTCTGCCACCAGCCGACAAGCACCAGGTGTGTGAGGACCACCAGAACTGTGTCCACCATCATCATCACCACCATCATCACCTTTCCCCAACTTCTGTGCTGGGAGGAGGAGGAGAAAGAAATGGAACAGGTGAAGTAGGTGCAGGAGGAGAGGTAGGAGGAGGAGGAGGAAGAGAGGGTGGAGGAATGAGAGGTGAAGGAAGAGGAGAATGAGTAGGAGGAGGAGGGAGCGCAGAAAAAGGAGGAGAAAGGAGGAGAATTGGGAGGAGGAGAAGGGGAGAAAAAAAAGAAAGAAGACAATGAGAGGAGGAAGAAAAGGATGAGGAAGGAGGAGGAGGAGGAGGAGGAGGAGGAGAAAGAGGAAGTGTGTGTGTGTGTGTGTGTGTGTGTGTCTGTGTGTGTGCATGCACTCTTTCAGAAACCTGTCCCACCTGCCTGTGTCTCTACCTGCCTCATCGTGGTTCTCGTCTTCTTCGTCTTCTTGTCCTCAGCCAGGCCCGACATGTCTTCACTCTCCCCATCCGTCACACCTCCATCACCCCGTCCCTCAGCATCATCATCATCATAAAAATAAATACAAATGATGATGATCAAAATAATAATCCTTTCTATTCATTTGTCTTAATCTAAAGTCAGTTTAGCCTTCATTTCTGTCTCTGGTCATATTCATTGTACTCTTTGATGTAATTGTAGACTTCATTGCTATCAATTCAGTTTTAATTAGTTTTGTGAGATGTAGTGATTTTTAATGTGAAAAAAACAACAACCAGAAAATAATTAGATTCAAAGAACTTTTGGAGAATAATGTTTTGAACAGAACTGCAGGCGATGTCTGGCAATGGGTCAAAATATTCCCACAAAACTCAGAGTTCATTGAAAATTGTATGGCACAGCAAATTCAGCAGCCTCTAAACAACTCTAAGAGAGTTGATTTCAACACAAATGTCTATATGGGTCTTTGTATAGTTAGAATGTAACACTATTCAACACAAGTCAGTGTTAAATCCTCTTAACACTGGTGTTAAGTGTTAAAAATCAAATCTCTCATAGTCTACTTAGCAACTCTATTGGAGTTGCCTCTGATAACACTAAGGAGGGCACTGAACAACAAAGGAATAAAGGTTTTAACGCTGTTTCCTTAATGTGTTTAGTTAGTTTCCTTAATGCTGTTTGTTATGTGTGAATGCACCGTCAGGATTGACACTCAATTTCGTTACCGTACTCTGTGCAATGACAATAAAGGAATCTGAATCTGAATTTATTCATATACCAGGTGGGAAACCCTGACAATGAAGACATTTAAGCAGCCACATAATAGCACTTTAATTCAACTAATTGAGAAGTAGACACAAGCAATAAAATCAAACTGAGTGATGCCAGGCTGTATTGAAAGCACATCGCTGGGCATAATGATAACTCACTGGGCAAAGTGCACATAATGCACTCCTGTAGTCATGTTGTCAAATTTAGTTCGGGACCAGTGCCACTTTTCCATCTTTCCCTTCTGTTGAGTCTGGTCTCCCGAAATTTCATGAAATTAGCACGAAATAGAGAAATGTTTCCTATGCCTATGTTTCCCACCGCAAAATGATAACATGAAGGAGTTTTCGACTGAGTGAAGTCTTAATTGTTAGCTTAAATGTTTCGTATTTAACCTGACCTTAAAGCTACACTAAGTGATTTTTTCTGACCAGTAGAGGGTGACAGAAACCGCAACACATTTTGTAAACACACACAGCAAACCTGCTGCGCTACAGAAGGCCCGTAGGACAAACCGTGCATAAAGGCTAATGGCTAAAATAAACGTACCGCCGGTTACCAGTCTCGCTTTGCCAGATTTTTCTCCCGCTGAAGGTTACATGTCCCACAATGACAAGCGAAGAGGGAGGTAGCAAGTTTACTAGCTGAAAACGTTTACTCGCCCGCTTCATCGATTCCGCCATTACCAGAATTTTTTTCAGGGAGTGGAGGGGGAGAGCGAGAAGAGAAGCTAGTTTTTAAAAAGGGAAAAGCTACGACTCGGCCGAACGTGACAACAAGCTTTAGGAAAGAGGAGAAAACAGCAACACAGCTGGTCCGCGTGTGTGGCTATTTGTTTATATCATTACGTCTCGCGGAAATCTCCACGTAGCACACGTTAGTTTCAGGATTGGTTACAGGGTCAGAAATCGCTTATTGCAGGTTTAACTTAACCTTAACCACATTGTTTTAGTTGCCTAAACCTAACCCTGACCTTAACCCTTCCTTAACCAATGTTGTTTTACTTGCCTAAACATAATCGTTAGCTAATCCTTTCATGTGACAGTGAAAATGGCGTGTCCAATTCATGCTATTGTCACATAATCCAGTTTGTGGTGGAGGAACGTAATGTTTGCATAATTTGTGTCCACAACTCATAATCTGGGTGGCTGTCTCCTTTGTTTAAAACAAACATCTCATAAAAAACAATATTAAAGTGGTAATCCTCTAGATATTCTTTTTAACATTTTATTTAGTCTCCATCTTTGGTACTAAGAAATCATTGCTGTGGTGTTTCTGCACTGCTCTTCCCAGAGATCACCTGTCAATCAAACAGTGTGTCCAGTACTGTGACGTATTTTTCCTTGGATTTTCTGTTGATGCAGTTTGAGTTTCTCTTTTCTTTGTCTGTTCAGCCATGGTGGCTATCGCTGCTCATGCTAACTACCCAGTTCTTCATATAAGACCTGCTGAAACATTATTGATCCCTGTGGGGAAATTGGGTTGTTGCATAAGCACAAAAATTAAAAAGAAAACAATAAAATAGAATATAAACAATTGTGGGGCTATATAAACCGCCAACAATTCAAACACAATGAACTAGCTCTTTATTTATTCCAGACATACTTGAAACGCATCACTTTTCCCAGGAAAAAGCTACCAGACTCCGGGTGTTAAGAAAGAGCAAATGTAAAAGCTTTCATCAACTGGCTATAGGTTGAAACACTATTGTGTTACAGCCATCGACGACAGAGAATAGCCAAACAGCCATTTATTCAGATGAAAGTGTTAGACAGATTATTTAACAAAAAAGAAAGCACTTCCCTGCACTGACGCACAGGGGGTTGACAGGGCTGACGCGTCGCCCTGTGAAAGTGACTTGGCTTGTTAGTGCCGATGCCTCTCCTGCATTCACATGCATAAAACATCTCAGCCCCATCTTTCATTCCCTCGTCTAAATAAGAGGCTTTGCCCTCGCGACACGCTGAGCGGCGCAGAGACAGGCTGAGCGGCAGGCCTTGGCCGTAGACACCTTGGACCCGTCTCATATCTGCCTGAACCCTGATCCTGTCAGCTTCACTGAGTCTCCCAGGTTGGGGATGCACTCTGGCACTGCCTGCTGCGAGCCTGCGGTGCTGCTCATTCTTGGACACAACACCTAACTTGTGGAGAGACGACACAATGGGTTTAGTAACATTTTACAAGGAGGGACGCCAAGGTTGAAGTCGACACAAATGATAGAAAAAATGACATTGTGTAAGTAGTTTATGAAGACGACAACAGCGATGACGATGATGATGATGACTGTCACCGCCGCCACCGCTGTAATCATCACACTTTCCGTGACAATCACGGCAATTCACGGTTATTGCCATGATCTGACACAGTCCGGGACGAGGTAATATTAAAATATCATTCTGAGCAGTGCGCAGCGGACCGTTAGCCACGCTGTACACTTATGAAATAACTCAGCCTAAGCATCGCGCTATTAAGAAAGCATTGGTCCTAATTAGATGAGGACATAAACTCTTTAGATGAGTCGATAAGAGAGAGGCGCCTAATGTGATCTCCAGCAGATTGAAAAGCATTTAATGCAAAGTACCAGTGACTGCTCAAATGGGATTGTAGCCACTGTTTTGGTCCCATCAGCATTTAGCTAGAGTACCCCGAACAATGTGGCTGACCCAGGGAAAACGAACAGAGTGGTTCTTATGCACACAGCAGGCTTTTCAGTGACTGAATAGACATTTCTTATATAATTCCCCATGTAAGTAATTAGTAAAACAGGCAGAACCAGGCAGAATCATCCCATTAGAAAATAGCAGCACATTTCTAAAAGTCAACGCGATTACGCCTCACTTAAAGCATGCAGCTATGTATTGTTGTAGATATGTTTTATTATAGTGTATGACCCATTAAGCTGTCTGGAAAAGCTTATGCTTTGTTTCTTCACCGCTGTTAGAATTATTATAATTATGATTTTTTTCTTAGCCAAGCAGAGAAAAAACCTGCAAACCTTTCCTGCAATGATGGCAAAAGAGCAAAAGGTTAAAAAGGCTTGGAGCTAAAATAAAAATTGAAAATTCATCACAAAAGGAAATCATAAGACATCTTCAACATACCCTTTTGAAATTGTTAACACATCAAGAAGTACATATTCCAAGGGTTTGAAGGATGTGTTTCAGTAAAATGAAATAATAAAGGCAGCAGTCACACTCTTCAGCTATATTATCAGGCTGACAAATGATTGATTTATATGCCTGTTTATCCATTTACAGAAAGCCCTATACTGGGTATCTATGTGTGACACATTTGTAGCCCATCACATGAAACAGCTACTCTATTAATAGTTTTAAACATGGTACATAGCAGTAGCACCATAGAAACGGAATAAACCTCAACATTAATCAAAAATGGCATACTTATCTCATAGCAGGTAAATAATTCAAGTATTCTACCGTATTGACTTGTAGAACATTTTTCTGTCATCCCTTCACGATATAAATTGGCCTTTGTGATTTCATCTATAGCAAAAAAAACAAAACAACCATTTTTTTGTTGTTGTATTTTTAGGACAATGACAGGAAGGAGTAAAATGAAAAGTTTAGGCATTACTAACTGGATAAAGTGTCTGTGGAAACTAAAGGACTGCAACTGTGTCCAAATGTGTTTAATGTTATTCCCTCTGTGTTGCCTTATCTTATCTACAGTGTTGCCTGTGTTGGAATATGAATCTTGGACAATTTGAATCTATTTGATCTCCGTCTGAGCTCACAAATGAGCGGCGAAAAACATTTATATTATCAAACGGCGTGGAGGGAGGAGTGTTGCGGGGGCAGCCGAGGGGTTCTGATAAAATTGAATGGCAGCTCACTAAAATACAGACACATTTTATGATTTTTTTTTCTTTTTTTTCTTTCCAGTGCCAGAGATAAATCTGAGATAGAGTAGATAAATCTTGTGCATTAGAAAACAAGGCATATTCCCCCCCCCCCCCCCTCTACTTCAGAGTAATGGCGGTTTTAAAAAATACTTCATAAACTACAGAGTGGAAGGACAGAGAGCAAAAGCGAGAGTCGGGCGTTTTATTCATGAGGGGTGCGGCGTAGACTGTTCTTTTGAGTGAAGATGAGCACTTATATTGCATGGGGACGTTTTCGATTGTGACGTGATGGGTAATTTAAGAGAGCCACTTCTCGGAGCCTTTTTCTTGTGCTAACATGAATGGTGCTTGGATGTGTTGGATGTGTCATCGGGAAGTAACAGTACATTCACCTTGTCCTTGATATAGTTTTTGAAGTCTTTCTTTTAAAAAACAAAACAGCACTTAAAGCTGCAATAGGCATCTTCGCACATTTGCGTTCCAAATGGCAGCGAGAGGTAAATGTTTTAACATTTTGAACTTCAGTACTCAGAAATCCTGTAAAGTGAGGTCAGTAAACTGCACACAGCATGCTCATGTTTCCTGGCTGGTCTGTGATGCTTTATACCAAAGATACCAAAGAGATGAGAGAGGAAAAGATCTAATGTTCGTGAGTCCACTGCTGTTTAGGAGTTTCAATTCGGACACCAGAATTTAATTTGGGCAAACAGGGTGAACCTATGGCATCTCAATTAGCCTAAGAAGGGTGTATTTCTTTATACAAAAATCTTACCTGCTGTAGTTTTAATATGCAACATGTAGCCACTTGTGAGTGAAATGCAATGTATGCAAATGCAGCTCCATCATGCTCATCCACAGTCAGCGGCCTCATGCAGATAAAATCGTGCAGCAGGAAAAACGAGGGCATGCTGAGACATAATATTGACAGCGGACCCCGACTCCGTGCTGCTACTGCCCTTCAGTCTGGCCTTTGCTATAAAATGGATCCAGCGGTGCAGATGGGTCTGGGGCTGAATGTATCCTCTGACTGATGGAGCTTAATGGCAGTGGCTTAATACGAGCCCATTTTGACACACACACACACACACACACAGACACACACAACTCCCTTTTTCCATCAGGCACATATTCCTGAGCACGTAACGGCTAATGGTGTGACAGTATTGTAATAATATTTATAACGGCGCTGTTAAAAATGTTGCATCATGCACCGTCAACAATAAGGCCGAGGGGATTGATCTACAGTCTATGCGAGCAGCTGTAGACTTGATTACTGTTAGACCGATGCTAATTCATTGGTATGACTGAGTGAGAGTGCCACGGCAATTGTTTGGGGATGTAGTTATGGTGCAACAACTCCTCGCCACCAGGGAGCACGGAGTAATATTTTCTCCTGCTGGATCAGGGATGGTAAATTCCTCCACGCTACGCTGCCCTCTCTGCCTGAGCTCAATAATAAGCCTGTCAGCTTGATTTAAAAAGCCTGTGGCAGTATTATGAGAGACACCATCAGATTTACAATAATTCATAAATCTCAAGCAATAAAGGATAAATCAATAGAGGTGTGAGTTTAAACTGTTTTCGGTCTCCTTTCTCTCAGTGTCGTAGCTCCGAGGAGGGACGCAATTTAATTGTGGAGGCATTGCTGCGCATTGTGCTGTACACCTATTGTTGGCAGTGCTGTAAGAAATATAGAGCCACTTTGTGCATGCATTCTGCAGCATAAAACCCCACACATTTCCAATCCCTGGATGTGATTAGAAAATTATTGATTATGCATATTTTTTCATCTTCAATTGGAGTACATCATAAACTGTGGGAGCCACCTGTATCCTCTAAAGAAAAACAAAAAATCAAATGCAGAACATTTTGACGTTTGTCACAAGTCTTCATCACCACTTTCATCTATTTGCCAAGATTTGTGGTTTAGAGGAGCATTAAGTAATCTGTGACTTTTCGCTGACCAGTAGGACTTGCAGCAACATCAACATCTCTGGCACAACTTACCGTGGCCTGTGATCGATACATAATAAAGTCAGATATTCACAATAGAGACAAGTCAGCTTGCTAATGAGAGCAGAGATCCAACAGAAATGTCTAGTGAAGAGGTAATACATCATGATGCGAAATAACATAATGATCATATTGCATTGTCATTTATTTTTTTGGCTTGAGAACAGTCTTCCATTTCCGCTTGGGAGAGTCTTGAAGCTCCAGCGGCTGGGGAGCTTTGGGGAGTGCTGGACTGAAAGTGAGCTTTGAAAGCCAGAAAGCACTTGGCGGAGTAATCGTTGAGTCATTGGTACTGATCAAAAAACCCTATCAAAGATGTATTATGGTCGTTTTGTGCTATGGGACAGTAACAATCTTACTTATTGCACCTTAAAGTTGGTTCAATCTTGATGAGGCCCATGCTGTCTATCATTGTCGATCCGACCTTAAAGTCAATCAAAGAAGTTCTGGGATCAACAACTTCATTTGGTAAGAGGTAAGAAGCGGGTTCATGAGATTGAGGAAGGGACGATCAAGTCTGGAGACTGGTGCTTTTCTAGTGAGCCATTGATTTGGAGGCAGTTACCCTTGTGCCCTGGTGGTCAAAGGAGACTGGGGTAAATGATCAATTCTATCAAGTAGAGGACTACAGGGCAAATCAAATGACTTTGGCGATTTGATTATCAATCCACTGGCTAATTGGTTGGTTTTAAAGCAAATGCTAGAGCGGTGCAATCAGTAAAATCAGTACAGAAACACACACACAGGTATTGTACATGTTAGGTCGGTTAAGGAGCTGCATCCCAGTAACATTAGAATGACTCAATGTCTATGTTAACACTGTATTCAGACACAGACGCCATAGAGGCAACGGGGAGAATAGGCAACACCACAGAGATACTGAGGCAGTAAAAGAAACGATCAGAGTGGCGTAAATGTATGTTGACATTCATTTCCCCTAATGGAGGATGGAGTGAATGAGAGAAAGAGAGAAATGTGTTTACACAGCTTCTGTTCGCAGGGTGGCACAGCGCACTGCTGCACACATATAACTTAATACAAGCTCCTTTTAGCAGTTTGCATCCCTGCCATGCGGGATTTAATGTTGTTTACCTGCGCTCATTTGCTGACTTTGACGAATAATGAAATGCTGAGTCAGAGAGGAGATTGTATCAAAGAAAATATTTACAAAATGATCATTTCTAAAGTTAACTGTTCCCTTCCTTAACTGAATTTCCCTGTTTTTCACCCTTTTCAAAGTTAAGAAATGTGTCAGTTTCATCTGCAAATTTGTCACTTGTTGATTCTACTGGTAAACAGTGACCTATAGTATCTACATTAAAGCAAATTTTTCAAACCTGTGATTCCATTATGTTATGGCAATTCCATTATATTGCAATTAAAGCAGGGACGCCTCAAAAGGGAAAATGCATCTTTAAACATAATTCACTTACTATTATTCTTCTTCTGTTTGTGAACGCAACACAAAAATCAAGTCTTCCAAAAGTAGAGGCAGTGATACCAAGACAAACTTTTGAGCTGCTCCATTGTCATTAAATAGGCGATTGATTTTGTGGACAGAGTGACAGCATGCAGAGACATGGGACATTGACACATTTTCTGTCAGCCCTTCAATGAAAAAAAACAGGCTTGGAATGAAAAAAAAACAAAAAAACTTTCTCAATCCACAAAGTCCATCTCCAATTAATTGCCAATAGAGCAGCTCCAGTTTTTTTTCTTTTGGTGTCAACATAGACTAGAGCTTTAGTTCTCTGGTTTTTAGCTATAGAGTAGAGCTTTCTGGTTTATAACTGGGCGAGTGAATATGGGTTAAAATCATTGTGCAACTATATCTAAAAGCTTCACATGTTTTTTTAATAAAGCCAAGTTACAGTTTGTGAGGATAAGGTACTGTCGTATGCTGTCCTCTGCTATCTTGCCAATTTAGCAGCCAATCTGTCTTCATTGAGGCATTTCAAGGTGATACATCTCTCCATGGCACAATAGCTTACTTCACTTCACTGTCATTTATGTCTTGCTCTGTGTACTCCCATACAGGAATGAATGGCTGATAAGGTGCTGGCATACAATGTTGGTGTGTTGTGGTCTATGGACCACACTGATAACAAATACTGCTGCATGTTTAAAAATGTTATCATGATTGTTCACACTGCTGAGTGCCAAAGTTGTAATTGACAGGTTCCATTCCATTGCAATTCAGAAGTTAGAGTGAAACTGCAAACACTCAAAACTGAGTTTGTTGTACTTCAAACGGAGGTATATCCACTGCCTCAATTTGTTGAATTGGAACTAAATTGATCAAACTCTGGTGAGTTTGAATACATTTTTGTGCTGTCTGGCAAAAATAGTTTCACTCTTTCTTCACAATGAGCAACAACTTAGGACTGTGTTCACTCAATGAAACAATATCTATATCAAGTGGCTGTTGAATGAATTCACTCTGGCAAGGCATCTTTCACCCCATCATGACTTTCTGTGCATCCAATTTTCATGGATTTGCTCTTGCGGCTTCAAGTGATTTTCCATGGTGCCTCAGAAAGTGCCTCTTATTTTTAAAATTGCTTTTAATTTACAGTGATTTTCTACAATCATGGAGAACATTCTATACTGTTTTGTCTTTTGTTAGGTTAGGGTGGAAAAAGCCATATCATGGTAGACAAGACGCTCTCAAAGAGGGACTTTTTTCACCTGCTTCTTGCTGATATATCATTGTATGGATGGCAACTGATGCTGCAGCGGGAGAGCTGTTGAAAACAAGGCTTGGCTTGGCAGGGAAAGAGAAAACATTTGGACTTTGAGACAAGACTTGTAAAATGAAATGTTGGTATTTTGATCTATCAGTAGCTTTGAAGTTGTACTATTGACTTTGAAATAATAATTTCTTCTCATAAGTTCTTCCCATAATGATGCCAAGAAGATGTTTTCAGTGATTAAATATTGCATCTTATGAATTTGGTCAAGCAAACAATCACAGCACCATTTAGAAACTTATGTGAATCCAAGGTGCATGAAAATTCATAAAAAGGCAATATGCTAATCTTACCTGCATGACATTGCACATTTATTGATGAACACAGAATAAAAATGGATGCACATTCATAAGTAACCCTGAAACATGAATTGAACAGCAAATGCAAAGGCAAAATGACAGCAAAGCTGAATAAGTGATGAAAAAAAAGAACATTACTACAGAAAGAACTCAGTTGCCACTTATCAATGCTAAGAAGGGAATAAATGTCAAGGAATGCGTGGTGCATTGAGTCTTAAAGCAAGCCTTGATTGATCTCCACTATCATCTTACACACAATCACAAGACATTGCCACATATGATGAAAAAAGAAGTTATCAAAGACAGTCACGGCTGTTTTATTTTTTTTAAATGCATGATTTAATAATACTGTTTAATAATACTGTTTGAGTTTTCCAGACCTCAAAGTACAGTCTGTGATTGTCTTTTACCAAAGCGAAGAAAAGAAGCCAAAGATCTAATATTGGTGAGTTGGTTGGTATTATTGGTGAGTCCAGCTTTCTCTGCTCCAGAATTTCATTTGGGCAAATCTATGGCATTTCACTTAGGGTGGATGGGATGCTCTTCTCTGTTGCAGCCCCACTTTCCTCATAAAACGGGTGTATTTTGTACATGAAAATCTTGCCAAGTGCAGCTTTAAATTTCCATCCCCTAAAACAAACCGCCCAAAAATGACTAGAGGGTAAAAAGGAGGCAGAAGCCTGATATCAGAACATTGTGAAAGTCCAAAGTAAACTCCACTGAGGCCCAGTAATGAACGTGGACAACCAGTAAGCGCTGGTTTGCCTCATTACGCCTACCTTGAGTACAACCGTAGACAAGCAGCTAATGGCTGTCTATAACCTGAATCTCCCAAGATCTCTCTCTCTCAGACAATAAAAGAGTGTTCAGTGTGTGTGTGTGTGTGTGTGTGATTTGTTGTGGTGGTAAACAAGGAACAGAGAGAGGGAGGAGCGGGCTCGTAGAACGGTAGAGAATGCAGAGCTCACTGTTATCAGTAATATCAAGGGACTGCACGAGTCGTGTTCCACTGTACTTGTTCTTGCTCTTCCGCAACGAACTCCTTCTGTCTTGTGAGGAAAATTCCTCTACTTATGAAAGTGATTAAAGCAGCAAAACAAAAACTAAGGGGGAGTCGCAGGGGAGTCTTCAGTACTAATCATCTATAGGACTATAGGAGTCATGGATTTCTCAACCATGAAAACATTTGTTCCAGTGTCCATGTCACAAATTATCAGCAAGAAGCCTAGCAACAGAGCTCACCATTTCAGCTGACTCTGGAGCCAATATTCTCTGTGGGTCCAAGTACTACATATGTAAGAGACAAATTATATATAGGCCCCAAATTGCCGGACATATCCTCTAAGAGGTAAAGTGGACACACAGCAGCTCTCCAAGTCTTCGATATCTTATGACTATGAGCCCAGGATCAAAGTCATCATTCTTCTTCATTCTACAGTGCTATGACTCTTGGTGGAGCCACTGCTTGCTAGGTTTCCCCACAGGAGTAGAGAGTCTAAGCCATGGAGGGTTAGTGAGGTGTAATAGCATCAACTATGTGATTATGAATGCTGCATTTCATTCCCTGGTAATCGCTGGAGAGGAGAAGCCATCCTGCACTCAGTCTTTTGTTTATTTCATGCACCAGTTGATTTTTAATTCTAGAGGTGCGATGAATGCTCTTATCAAACACATACATGATTGCTGCTCATGCAGATGAACCCCCATAACACAGACAGAGACAAAGGAGACACACTTTGAGATTTCACCCTGACATGACACTTTCTTTGCTTATACTGTCGGCGACACCTTTGGTGATAAGCAGTCATTGCTGTGGTGCTCTGCACTGCACTTCCTAACAATCACTTCACAACAGCATGCCCAGTACTTTTATGTCACTGGATTGACAGCAACTGTAGTGCCAGTATAGTGACAAATGTCTACAGAGAGCCTGAGGGACTATTGTTCCCTTAGTAAGGCCTGTCAGGCAGCGGACTCCTACAAGGCTGCCAATTGACAGCACCCCACTTTCTGCAATGAACCAACAGCAAACTGCATCACACAGTAGTCCTGAGCCAATAAAAAAAGCTGCATTCTTATGAAATCTAACAAAAACTTCTACAGACTCCAAAGGTTTGTAACTTTACATACTTGCATCTTGCATTTTTATCTTAGTGTTACAAACCTCCTATCACTCGATAGTGAAGTGAAGCTAAACTTTGAAGGCACTATTATCCTGGAAGCTAAAGTTTAGTTGAAGTGTTCGTAATTTACATGATTCCTTCTTAAAAATAGTCATTGTCATATCCCTAACCACTGATTATGCACAAAAACACTTTTTAGTGATTTTCTGCCACTGATAAAATATAATAATAATAATAGTCATTATCATATTCCTAGCAATAGCGATTATGCATAAGAACACACATTTCAGTGATTTTCTGCCACTGCTAAAATATTAACAATCGGGGCAGACTTCTAAAAAGTAGCATTAGCTGGCCAGACTGCATTTCATAATTGATTCCTCAAAGGCAGCAGGTACATAAGTTTCTATATATAGCCCTTCATCATAAAGGCATGCCTCAAAGGACTTTACAAAGAACAAACCTACCAAAACTAATCAACAATCAATCACAAAACAGAACAAAATGATGGAATACAGTGTACACAAGACACAAAATAGCATGTTGGAAGACATAACAGTCCTACCTAACTAGCCTAACATAACCGGCACCACCAACCTTAGAGCCTCAGTGAAGACAAGGAAAAACTCCCAATAAAACCTTATTAGGGAGAAAAATGGGAGAAACCTTGGGCAGGCCAATACAGAAGGGATCCTCCACCAGGAAAGCTGAGCGTGCAATAGTGCCGGGACAAAACAATAAAATGGACAATAACATGGACAATTATAATGAGATAACAAAGCAAATAAGACAAAGAGAAACGTGTATTGTGTTGCTTACAGACTGCTAAACAATACAAGCAGTCTTACTGACACATTAAGCCTCCCCGGAAGCAAAACAACAGTAGGTCGCTGCCAGGCAGCCTAAAGAATGTCAGACAATACCATGGTGCCTGATAGCAAGCAAAGAGCCTGTCCTCCCCCAAAAAACGACCCCATAGGTCGTTTGTACAAGCAGCTTATTACGACCTATAGTTATGTTTTAAAGTTAAGCGACCTCTAAGCGGTCGTGTAAATAACGACAATGTGCTACGTTGGTCTGCGTCCACGTCACGTGACTGTCACGTTTCTCTCTCAACATTGAAATAACACGGTGGAAAGTAAGGGCGTTGTGGTCGGGGATGGTGGACAGACGTATACGTTTGCCTTTGATGTCGGCGACCGGGGTTTGATTCCCAGCGTTTCCAAATTTAACCATGACCAAACCATTTTCCTAACCTTAACCAAGTTGTTTTAGTTACCTAACAATAACCATAACCCAAGTTGTTTTCATTTCACGTATTTTTGTGAGATCACGTTGGAAACGCTCCTGTGGGTCGTTTTCATTTCACGTATTTTTGTGAGATCACGTTGGAAACGCTCCTGTGGGTCGTATTAGAGGGTAGGAACAAACGACCTATATGGTCGTATGGGTTGGAGGACTTGTTGCAAGCAAAGCAATACATCGGCAGTCTGTCAGGCAGCTAGATAGGAATTTAGCCTACCAAGCAGCCAAGTTAAAGTAGATTGCCTTGTAGGCTGCTTAAAGTAATATTCCACTGAGCTTTAACATGGGGGTTATTTGGCACTTGACCGCCATGAAAACCAGAAAATAAACTTATCACCAAGATCAGATGCAGCTGGACGAGTTTGTAGCGTTCAGATTTTTACTTCCCATTCATTTGAATGAGGCCACGGAAATAGCCTGAAAACTGACATTCAACATGTTGGTGAACAGATTCAACAACAGATCCTGCTACTGTGATTTTCAACGGACTGTTGGTCCAGTGTTTTAGAACATAATTTCCCCAAATAGCATTTTTATTGATAGAAGAAAACATAGTGGAGGGATACCATTTAGGAGAGATAGCTCCTGTTTGGGAAACCGGATCTACTTTTATTTGTAAATACTAATTTTAGTGTAAACCAAGAAAAGAAATGCAAAATTACGAAGAACCAATTACTGCTTTATTGTGTTAAAAGCTGTTCACAAACATGTTAAAAGTAAATTTTCAGTCTATTTTTCGGGCCTCATTCAAATGAATGGGAAGTAAAAATCTGAACGCTCAAGTGCCAAATAACCCCCATGTTAAAACTAAGTGGAATATTGCTTTAACAATGCCAGGTGCCTGACAAGAAGCAAAGTAGTGAAGTATTACGCAATTTCAATCAGGAAGACTACTTATCATTCATTCATTCATTCATGCTTTCTCTTTACCCAATCAGAGTTGGTGAACACGTTCCCTCTTTTTCCAGAGAACCAGTCAGAGTTAGCCGTCACTTCCCTCTCTTTTTCAAAGAGCCAATCGTCTAAGTGATGGGAGTATATACACGTCACCTTCTATGCTATTGCCCTTCTCTCAGATCTATGCCGTATGCTGCTGTCATTCCAATCACTTACCTTCGTCCCTCCACCACCCCATCACCACCAATGTCCAGGCTCCAGAGGAACTCCCCGGGGGGACATCCTAATTCCTACGTCTATCCCGGACGTACTCCTAACTTCACGAATGGGAGGAGTTCCTCCATGGAGCTTACGCCAAAGTTTACATCTTGTTTCATGTCATGAATAAAGTTTTTCATTCGAGCATTCATCCTAGTCTCTCCTGATTGAAATACGGTTGCAAGCTAAAGGCATGTCTAGCTGCCTGACACACTGCCCCTATATTGCTTTGCTTGAGCTATTGCTACTCATGCTAACTACACAGTTCTTCTTCTACTTATTCTAAACCTGTTGCTTCTGTAAATGTAAAAAACAAACAAAACAAACCCCTTTTATTCCTGGAAACCACTACCTGCTTATTGATGTTTAGAACAGCAAATGTTTCATGACCTGGCTACAAGTTGAATCACTATTTTGTTATATCAATTGGTCATAGAGAGTAGCAAAGCGGACTGGTATTTATATGAAAATGTCACAGATTATTACTTCAATTCAACCATCATTTTAGGGATACCTGACCACAAAATGCTTGAGCAGCTCGCAGTGCAACGGATGATAAGGCTCACCGGTAATCTTATATGGTAAAGCCTAAATATGATATTTGCATAAAGCAGTGGGCACTGTGCTGGAAAGGACATTTTTTATCAGAGATGGATTATGAATATTTACTGAGGCATTAGATGTTCTATCCATTTTCTCTGTCAATCAAGTTGACAATGAAATCCTTATCTTTCACTCGCTAAGGCGATACTATGGGGTTTTGTCTCACTCGTGTATTGTGTTAAAATAATGAGATGTCTTCATATCCTTGAGGTGGATGTTCTCTCCAAGTGTGAATACATTATGATCCACCCTTAATTTGGTTCCTGGGAGGCTTGAGGAGATTGAACAGGAAATGAAAGCCTTTGAATGGGAGGGAGTTGGGAGAGAAAATTGTATGCAATGATTAATGGTCTTGTGAAATTTATGTAGCACTGCTCTGGCTTGTGAATACAGGAAGTAAACAAGGCCATGGCTGAGAAGGCTAATCCTTTGCATCAAGCGGTCTTTGCTATCTGCCTGAATGGGTCAATGATTGACTCTTTAGGGGAAATGAATAGATGCCAATCAAGCCGCTGCAATTCTGTCAGCAGGGCTGCCCGGCTATGAATAGAAGGAGTACAATGCCTAATTTATAGCAGTGCTAAGATGTAATTACATTCTCTGTCATTATTTGGTTATCAAAAACATTTGAGTATGTTGTAATGTGTGGTATAAGAAAAGATGTATAAAATGAATTTGGGTTTGCAAAACAATGTCAAATTAAAGTGCTCGAGATCTTCATTTTTTTTTTTCTATTAGGTGCTTAGATGCACCTCATTAAGAGCCGAGTTCTGTGTGTTCATCCGTTTGTTCCTGTGTAACACTTTTTGTAATGCACAGTGCTTAGGGGATTTATGGTCTGCACTGGTCTCCCCAAGAGCCCTGCATAAGGAAAATACAGTGTGAGCTGATACACCAGGTAGTACGGTAGTAGTCAAACAAACATCAACCAATTGGAGGCTGATGCGCTGTACATCCACATATTTTCTAACTAAATTAAATATTTTGTTCAGCAATTATCTTGGTTACCATAACACTGAGCTATCATGGCACTATGGTATTAACAGGTTGTGTTAATATCATGGATTGGATTGAATGGCATCTACACCAGTCTAATTTTAGCTAAAGAGAGAGAGAGAGACTCTTGTTCACGGTTTTTGTTTGCTCTGGGAATAGTCCAATTATTTTGATTACTACTTTAACATTACTGATGGCAGTTTTTATCTTTTTGTTGTTCCTGCTGCTCTGCTCTGCTGATAAACTTTGCAAGGGGGAGCTCGTTTGGCTGGGTATGGATTAATGCTGCCTTCAAGTGCACCTTGTAAGTTCCTACTTCTGAGGTCAGCAGTCGTAAATACAACTTGTCATGCATTCAAGTGCGTTTGATCAGAAATAATCACAGAATGGACCCCATAATAAAAGTGTTCTTTTGATGGCTCATGTTTTATTTTAGGCATCAAGCGACATAGTGCTATTCCTGAAGTGGAGAAAATCCATGACTGGCATGCAGTTCATACTAGCATAAAATTCAGGGTGGAGATTTTTTTTTTCCTGTTTAATTGTTTATGGCTATGGTTGTTTGTGGCTGTGTTTATGGTTACATAACATCTAGGTTGTTTATTATGTTTTAATACTTAATACTTACTCTTAGTTTAAGACCCACCCACTTCTGTTTTTATCTACATACAGATACAAATACAAATAGTAGCATCCCTGCACACACCCATAATAGACAATGGATGCATACAGCATTGAATACTGCTTGGTTTGAAGATTCAGTAAAGTAAAGGATCATAGGATTTGGACAGGTTTGAGCATTGCTAGAAGAAAGGGGAATAAAATACCGGACTGGACAAGACCAAGATAAAATCCACATGAGACCAAAGACTTCACCTAATTACTAAATTCACCAGACAGCAGTTTGTTGGACATGGTGACAGTTTAGAAACAGTGCTTGCAGATATATCCACATGTAGTCTGATTCGTCACTGAATCCACTGTAAATTTTAGTTTCTGCAATTCCTAATTCCAAATCTGATTGTAATGACGGCCTCATTAATTTCCTCTACCGTAGCAATCATCATTGTTGTTCCGAAGTTAGAGGCTCAGGCTGTTAAATCACATGGAATAACATGCTTCCTCAGTTAAGCAGAGAACTACTACTGACAGGAGACATTTGACCCAGATCCTTGACATATCTTCAAAAATTCCTTTGAGGTATACCTTATAAGATTTATGTAAAGTAGCACCCCCTGCAGGCACAAAGATGAGGAATGAATCTAAATCAAAACAAAGCTAAAAATTGCCTCCACCTCCATTCCAAACAGTGCTGCATACGCACCCCTACCCAAGAGAAACAAAAGCAGTAAATTCCCAAATGGTGCAACATTGATTGTGATAACTATAACACTCCTTACCCGAGTATCAAAACAGAGGTTAGAATCAAATAAAATACCTATTTTTTTAGAAGCAGGCTTAACACTGGCTGCTTAGCTGCCGAGTTTATCCTGGATTTGAGTTATGGAGTTTGGTGGGCCAATAGTACAATCTCAGTGTTGTTTTGATTTAGTTGAAGACATATTTGAGACATCCCGCACTTTATTTCTGCAAGTCAAGCCTGGAGTGGAGTTAAACTGTCAGATCGTGAGGTTTTAGAGGTAGATATAGCTGGGTGTCATCCGCATAACTATGAAAAGAAATATTGTGCTTGTGAATAATGTGACCAAGTGGTAGCATATGGAAAACAGTAAGGGACCTAAAATTGACCCTTGAGGGACACCACATGATGATGCATTACTACTAATGACAGAAAAGGTTCTATTGGTAAGGTAAGAGCGGAACCAATTTAGTGCAGTGTCAATTGATGCCAACCCATAATTGAAGGCAATTTAGAAAGACAGAATGGTCGACAGTTTCAAAGGCGAGATCAAGACGGACTAATATTGAACATTCTCCAGTGTCAGCTGCCAGGAGAAGATCATTTGTGACCTTTACAAGGGCGCTCTCTGTGCTGTGGCAGGCTCTAAAGCCAGACTGAAATTCCTCAAAGAGGTTACTGTGATCCATAAAAGATATTAGCTGGATAGAAAGTACCTTCTCTAAGACTTAAGATAGAAAGGGTAATTTGGGAATAGGTCTATAATTACTAAAAACAAGGGCGTCCATATTTTTTTTTTACAATGGATAAAATAACAGGACCAAGTACCCCCTTTAAAAATGTGGTGGGGATAATATCTAACGGGCAGTCGGAAAGAGTAATCGGTTTTACAGAATGAATGTTGGGGGAAATTGAAAGGTCTCGGTCTATAGGTTAAATCTGGTGCATTGAGGTCCTCCACCTTGTTGGAGAAAAATTCCTGACATTTATCAGAGGAAGTGTCAATATGTAGACTGGGTGGGGGGCTAATGGCAGAATCAATTACTTTAAAAAAGGATCCTGGAGTTGTGGCAGTTTCTTGTAATAAGATTTGAGAAATAGCACAACCTTGCATCCTTATCCGCTGTCTGGTACTGTTGCATTCGATTTTTTAGAATGTTGAGGGAGACTTGGAGATTATTGGCCTTCCAATTACGCCCATCTTTTCTACGAGCTCTTCTTATGGCCCGGATGTGGTCATTTAGCCATTGTAGGGCCATTCTATCTTTGAAAGGAGCAATAGAATCAAGAATGGTCATACAATGACTGCTAAAATGATTTACCAGCTCATCAGTGTTAGTGTCAGGTTGTACAGTAAAATTATAATTAGGGGCAGCTGAAAAAGCCTCACAGAATCTGCAGAATTTGAGCAGAATTTGAGTTAAAGATGTGACATTGAACATGCACACAGGGTTTGGCAACAGGGGGCGGTAATAGAACAAATGCATTGTGATCGGACACACAGACATTGATAGTTTCATCTAGGGAGAAACCAGAGGAAAGCACCAGATCAAGTCTGTGACCTTTACAATGACTAGCACCTTTAACAGATTGGACGAGATTGAAAGACCCAGTAAGATTCATAAAACCAGTGGCAAGGGAATGTGAACGGCAACAAACCAAGAATCACCAAGAATAAGTACAGAGGCATGATAAGAGCCAGGAGTTCAGAAAATCCTTGAATAAAACCATTATTTAGTTCTGGGAGTCTGTAAACTAAAACACAGAGTAAAGGTACCATGCCAGTAATTTAAAAAGAAAACTAAGGAATTCAAAGGAGATTATAGTGAAAATATTACATAGAGTAGCCCACCTTTAAAGCTGCAACTTCACATGTTGGCGGCTCCACATAGCAGTGAGAAGTAACCGTATGAAAACTGTTTGAACTTCAATAACCAGAGTAAACTGCACACAGCACGCTCATGTTTACCAACCTAGCCAGTCTGTGATGCTTCATACCAAAGGAAACCAAAGGAAACCAAAGGAAAGAGGAAAAGATCTAACGTTGGTGAGTCCAGCTTTCTCTGGACGGAGCGCTGCTCACTGCTGTTTAAGAGACAGTCTGTATTCCACTCTTAAGTGTTGATTTGTCACTTACTG
This sequence comes from Centroberyx gerrardi, assembly GCF_048128805.1. Classification (NCBI taxonomy): domain Eukaryota; kingdom Metazoa; phylum Chordata; class Actinopteri; order Beryciformes; family Berycidae; genus Centroberyx; species Centroberyx gerrardi. Next base: position 27,633,812 of record NC_136006.1, on the reverse strand, counting down.
TGGGCAGAGAAGTGTCCATACCCGACACCAGAATTTCATTTTGGCAAATAGGGCAAATCTGCAGGGTCTCAATTAGTGGGGATGGGACGCTCTTCTCTACTGCAGCCCCGCTTTGTGATTTAGGCAGATTTTTACATAATAATCTTAGCTACTGCTGTCCTGTGATAGGCTTTTTACACCTTTTTGTGCCTGTAGAAATTCCAGGAGGCAAATTAGGTCTTCCTCTATGATTTTTGGCACCTTCAGCAGATCATGATTATTTTCTGGAATAAGACCTTTTCTTATAATAGTGAGGTGGAACTTTCAATTGACACTTTTTCTGTGATGATAGCAACGGATAAGAACTGCATTCAGAGGGCAAATTTGATCTGTATTTTAATGTTTTTCAAAATTACCCGTGTCTGATCGAAACCATAAATAAATTCCACAGCATTCGAGAATACTTTTTGAGGGATAATTGCATGTCTCTTAAAATATTAGGTCGTCTTTAAATTCTGTCTCTTCCTCTAAAGACGAACCCAATTTCCATAAAGATGAAAACACTGTTGGAGAAGATCACCTTGTTTATTTTGTGTCAAAGCCACTTTGTGTTATCTTGTGACATTTCTGCAAAGAGTGGTGAGCCGACTCCATACAAGCATTATTAGAAGTCGTCTCTGTGTGCCTGTAACTGCTCCATCCCATTGTGATTTCCACTGAAGACCCTTGTGTTCCGAGATATTCCAGTATTTTGTATTCCGTTCCTGCCAAAGAACCTCATGCATACATCATACCCAGACACTTGCATCCATGCATGTTTTGATGAATAAAATACTGAGCCTGAGTTTATTCAAAATGCAATCCAAAAATGCTCTGCTCAGTCTAAATATTGTTATAAATTACATGTATCCAAGAAACCTCAAGAAACTTCCAAAAAGTTATGCATTTCTAAATATGTACATGTAAAAAAGCAGAGTATGAGCTACCTTACCTTGAGACAAAATATGCGAAGAATTGCGAAGTTTCTCAAGATCTCCTGTATTAAATCGTGTCTGTCCTATACACTATCATTATGGCAAAAAAAATAAAAATAACGATGCATTAATGCTCAGGGGCTTCTAGAGCAGTGGTTTTCAACGTGGGGTCCGGGGACCACCAGGGGTCCTTGAGGGAGTTCCAGGGGGTTACCAGCAAATTTATGAATTATCAAACTTCACTGTTTATTTAATTTACAATACGTTAACACAATTAGAGAATTAGAGAATGTAGAAGAATGACTGTTTTGATCATAGTTTCACTGTTATCTCTCTACCTACAATACAGATAGTCATGGAATTCTGGACAAAATGATATCTGACAATTAAAATTTTCTCAGATTTGGGTTCAAGAGACAAATTCCGTGGCCCAAATGTGGACTAAATTAGGGGTCCTTGATATGAAAAAGGTTGAGAATCACTGTTCTATGGTTAGAGAGAGTTTGATAGCTTTCTGTACCACTCCTGATACTGTTTTTAAAATGATCCTCAAACCCTCCAATAGACCTGTGATAATGTTCAGTAGAGCATTCTGTGGCTGCCAATTAAAGATTTGTAACACTTGAAGAAAGTGAAATTTGCTGCAATGGTACGTATGGAAATTAAGACCCCAAACACTTTCCTCACAACTGAATATTTTGGCTTTTAATATTTTAGGGTTCTGGTCTCAGCCATTTGTAGAGGACACAATAAACCCTACAGTAGCATGTTTTTTAGGCAGTGATGGTTACAGAATGGGAACAAGGTCACTTTCAAAAAACTCGGGATGTGTTCGTGCTTCGGGTCCCGAAATGAGTTCCAGACAGGTAAGACACAGTGGTTAATCCTGCCATTTGGAGGCTCCCTAAATTATTTCCACAAGCCCCCCCCCCCCCCCCCCCTCCTCCCCGCATCACCATGTCCTGATTAAAAACCCTAATGAGAGGGAGCTGAGGATGAGACAGCTGCCATTCATCTCTTTGTTGAAAAAGCATTCAAAATTCTAATGTTATTACAGAACTTGGGTCTGCGGCGAGGAAATTACCCGGCTTTATCTAAACAAGCTGTGACTGTCACACAATAGGTTAGGACAATGATGCAGAGATAAACTAAAAGATTGTCATTACTGTACTGTTTCGACTGCAATGTTTTTTTTAAAGTCTATGAAAATGTATGACACATGCGGAGAAAACAAGAAGCAAAACAAGAAAGAAATCAAGCTGTTTACCTCATCATCAGAGGGAAAAACAATACTTACACTGATCTGACTGACTGAACGTATAGAGAAATAAGTGTTCCCTTTTAGCCTCACACTGATTCACTCCACGCACCATTTAGACGGTGGGATAAGCGTTACAAAGCCGGAGACAATTTTAAACGTAGTATTGTCGAATTTCAATCACCCTCTTTATCGCAGACAACTTTTTCCTCGCCGTGTCAGTGCGGCTTTAAGAAATAATTTTGTGTGTGTGTGTACCTTTGAGGGCTTTGCTTGTGTATTCAGCTTCACGTCAGTTATCAAAGCTCGCTAAGCCAGCTGATGCACTAGCCATGGGGCATGGATAAACTATAGGACTTTTCTATTCTTCATTTCCAAAATCCTTGAAAATCCTTTACAGCGGCGATGCGTGCCGGGCAAATGTCACAAAAAGGGGACGGGGAAGCGAAGTTTAAAAGGTTTGTTGTTATCTTTGTAGGTGTACTCAGTGACTCAGTCGCCCCGTGCTCATTTGTTCCCTCTGTTGTTCACGTCCGTCAGTCCTTCACACCTCTTTTGCTGGATGTACATCATTGGCTGATTTTGACACAGAAGGCTTCACAGGAGGATTTATTCATGGAGGTTACGCTCCAGTTGAGGATAAAAAAAAATCTATTTCCCTGAAACTCTCGCCTGCCGTGCCTCACCCTCACCTGCACGCCCCCAATGTCGTTCTAGTGCAGCGAAATCTTTGACATTATAGTTGGCTTTGGACAAGCGGCAACCGTAAAAGCCAGTGGATTGTGCTGGCGTTAGCAAAGGTTTTGTTTGTGTGTGTGTGTGTGTGTGTGTGTGTGTGTGTGTGTGTGTGTGTGTGTGTGTGTCTGTGTCTGTGTGTGTCTGTGTGTGTCTGTGTATGTGGGTTGGTGGCTCAAAATGACCAAATGATAGTATTTACACTCAATTTTTGATATTTCATTTTCCCATAAATGCCAATGACTTGCACTTCTAATATGTGACATGTCTGGGCTGATCCTGGATCTGGAGAGTCTGCAGAAAACATGTTGCCAAATCATCAGAATCCCTAATGACTCCCTCTCTATCTTGGAGTCTAGCTGCCTGTTGCACCAGTTAAACCTAAGTTCAAATGTAGACTGGTTTGAATGGAAACTCTCACCAAGCCCGAGTTTAGGCATTACTAAAATTGTAACCGTCGCACCAGCTGAAATAGCTCCAATGTACACATAAGTTCCAACTTAAAACTTACACCTACCCTCTACAAGGTGCCTTCCATTAAACAGGCATTGGCATGGCATGGTGCATCCATTTGATAGATGGTAAAACTTGAGGAAAGACCTGGAAGAAGAAATACAGCGTGGTTTACATCAGCAACATGAAATTAGATTACTGAGCTGATGAAAAACCAGAATTTTAGAGGGTTTTTTTTCTTTTCATGTTTCTACGTTTAGTTGTGTACATAGATTTATGTTTGTTGTTGTTGTATTTTGTGTGAAAATGATGTTGACTCGGGCTACTGTTTGTTAAATGGGGCATGAGGAATTGATTGTGGCACACATGCTATTGGCTACAGAAGGTGAAAATGTGACTGTGACAATGTTTTGGCTAGCGGTCCCTTCACGCTCTACTAATTAAGATGCACCTTAAGTCTTCGTGGTGTAATTTAAGACAGACACAGCTTCAGTGTCAAACTAACTGGTTTCAATGTAACACTTAGACTTTACAGCATAACCTCAGATCGACTGCATGTTCAGCTGATGCGGAGGCTGCAGGAGAGCAGAGGCGACATGCAGGGAATACAGTAGGATGCTGAAAGAAGACAAGCACCGCTGTGGTCTGAGAGGAGGGAAACATTACCAACAGCCAGTCAGTCGCACAAACACACTGCAGTTGTCCTTTCTCCCACGGCACACAAACATCCTCAGCAGTGTGACATTAACTGAGAGAAGAAAAAAAAAAATCTTACCCTCCAGTACTAGGCAACATGCTATGATGAGGATGCTGTCACAACTCATAGGCTATTGTATTATTGTAATCTTATTATTTTATAACAATAGCACTTTTCTTAACACAGTTACAAAGTGCTTTACAGGAATTAAACAAATGACACTAAAAATGGAACAAGAATAAAAAGAAACAACACAATTTAAAATACTGCACAAAGAAAATTTATGAAGGAAAGTCTATAAAATCCTAAAGGCTGTTATAAACAGGTATGTTGTCAAGAGAGATTTAAAGTAGAAAAGGTTGGAAACTGTATAATGCACAAAACAAGTGATTCAGGCACTGCCTCCCCTGATGGACTTAATGAGGAACTGGACCTTTCTTGTTCTACTTGACCTCTGCATTCATATTTATTATATTTATATGTATGCACACTGTATATACTTAAATTGGCTTGGTAAAATTTGTATCTACTATTACTATTATTTGTCTGCACATATGTAATTCTCAGTTATTAGTATTAGCATCCTACTATTGATCTTTATTTTGAACTGTCTTGTTATTCCTACACTTTAATGTTTTTTTCACAGGTTTTCCATACATGTTATGTAATTTCTTCTATTTCTAGCGACACATCAGCATTCCTCTCTTGATGCTGCCTGAGGAAGAGTTCATGTATTGCTTTTAAGTGCTTATATTTGATAGCACTATTTCTACCAATTAAATCACTTGTATTGTGCATTATACAGTTTCCCACCTTCTCTACTTTATGTTCTCTGACCCACTGGGAAGTGATTTTTGTGAGATTTAAAAGAAAATGCAGCACAGATAAAATAATCAAAGAAATAAAACCATAAAAATGGAATACAAAGAAAAAGAAACAACACAATTTAAAAGAACACTGCACAAAGACGGTTGATGAAGGAGGATCTAAAACGCTATTATAAACAAGTGTGTTATCAAGAGAGATTTAAAAGATAACACAACACAGGTAAGGTGATCAAAGAAATGGCCACAAGATTAAAGAAAGGCTTTTCTGAACAAGTGTGTTTTTTAAAAGCAATTTAAAAGATGACACAGAATCGGCTCGTCGGACAGCCTCAGGTAGGGCATTTGGGACCTTGGGACATCCAGAAGGGTCCCACCTGAGGACCTCAGGCTGCACACAGGATCATAAAGAGACAGAAGCTCAATAATCTATTGGGGTGCAAGACCATGTTGAGCCTTAAAAGTTAATAGCAGAATCTTAAAGTCGATTCTAAAAACAACAGGCAACCAATGAAGAGAGGCCAAACCAGGGGTAATATGGGCACGTCTCTTGGAGTTAGTCAGAAGCCTGGCTGCAGCTTTTTGCACTAGTTGCAGCAAATGGGAAAGGGACTTCTGACTTAAACATGTGTAAAGAGTGTTGCAGTGATGCAGACGAGATGAGATGAATGCATGGATAACCTTCTCCAAGGACAGAAAAGACCTAATTTTTGAAATGTTTCTCAGTTGGAGGAAACAAGACTGAACAACCCTCTTAAGATCTGAGTCAAAGAATACATCCACAGCTCAACTTTGAGTAAGTTAGTGGACTCTGGTGGGCCAATTTCAGTTTTGTCATTTAACTGGAGGAAATTTTGTGACATCCAGGATTAGGCAAGGCTTAAACCAATCCAGACTACCAGAAATTGAGGGTTTGAGAGGGACATACAGTTGAGAATCATCTGCACAACAATGAAAATGGAATGTTATGATTATGGATGACATGGCCCACAGGGAGCATGTATCTTATTGTATTTTCTTTTGTTTTTTAATTATTATTAAATGGTCTTCAAATGTTCATTGTAAAACACATCTCATTTCATATTTTTATGCCATGGTGCTTTATAGTAAATTTGAACTTGAGTTTTGATGTAAGACCTTCAAGACCCTACTGGATTTTGCATAAAGCGGTTACTGTGTTTGAGCTTCCAAACGATTGCAGACCTGCAGCCAGAGGACATACAGTATATTTTTTCACCCTTTTCCCCGGTCATGCAGCCAAGAGAGGTTCGTTTTTTTTAAAAAAGCTTTAGAGAGCAGCATATCCAATTCATAAGGGTCACTGCCTCCACATTTCAGCACAACGCGGGAATACCACAGCCTTTTTCCCCTCCGTTTGCCCTGCTGTGTTTGTGCTATTTTCTTCTCTCGGTGGCCTCCCTGTTTGTCCCCCTTATCTCCTGTGGCCAGGCCACTGCTTATAGTCCAACCTCTAGGGAACACTGCGGTTGACCTGAGCTGTGAACACACTTGAGAGACCTGTGGATCTTGTCAGGAACCTGAGTGGTAGCCACAGCCTTGACTTTGCCATAGGCGGCACCTTGACTCTCTGACCGCCATCCACAGCTAATTTATCAGCATATACTGAAAACTTCTGAGGTGGAGGATTTCGCTATACGTTCAGTGCATACAGAACAAGCTGAATAACAAAGTGGAAGGTTATAATGGAAAAAAGTTCACACGTGAACCACATTAAGCCCATTGGGTTATAAGCATGAGCTGCCTCACACTAGGCATTGTGATAAAGACACCACACACTAACATAAGAATGCTAATTAATACTAATGGCTATCAAGACAGTAACATTAACATCTCTCTAAATCTACAGTATACAGCACATCATGAATCACATTAATAATAGGATATGCTAAATTCTGTCTTTCAATGTGACCACTTTCCAGCTCTGCCGGCCCATTATCTGCGGACTGAAAGGGGGAAGGGAAAACGTTTCACCCCAGCCTCCGCATAGCAGGGGAAGGAGCTGACCTCGTTCCCAGTCATTTCCTATGCTGAATGACGAGCCACACATCAGCCCCACCAGGATACTTAAAGAAAAGTTTTTCACCCCGGCCTTGGCTTTGACATCAGATTACTTTGGGATTCCGATTTGTATGCAAATGGAATAAATGTTTAATACTGAGGCATGGGAGCTGCATGGAGATTAATGATGGCTTGGCAGTGCATTGGCTGGTGAATTAGTATTCCCCTTCCTCTGAGGCTCTGTCCGGCTCCCGTCTGCCAGAGAGATGATAGGTCCGGCTCTGCAGAGGGGGACATCCCTGAAAATATGACACCGGTGTCACCGCGTTGCCCGTTAATGCTCGGCAAAGGCTCAGTTCGGATTGATGTCATGTAGATTGTGTATTGATGTCAATGGAGCGCTCAGCCGCATACGCAGATGTCAAATAAGCGTTTGGTCTTACCAAGAAAGTGCCCTAGTAACATTACTGCTGAATAGCAACCACCTTGTGTTCAGGTGGCTCTGACACTAAATTCCTTTTTGTGATCTCTAAGTCTGTTTTTTGGGGCAACATTACTCTGGGCAGAGTACAACCCCAACAATAACCTCCTCTATTTGTCTGTGTTGGGCGACAGGCCAACACTGTTATCAAACGGTAGTGTGATTTTCTTTTTGTACAACAAGATAAAAGGTTGGGAGGAAAAAGCCCATTACTTTGCAACTGGTGAGGCATCGCTGGAGACCTGGGAGAATTACTAACCTTACCTTTCACATGTTTTTCTGTGCTATAAGGCATGAACCCCTATTCATCGTCTATTTATCGATAACCGTCTACCACATTGCTTTTTTGGAGCATTTTTTGTTATTGCAGAGCTTGAAATTCTGCTGAATAATGGCTCTTGCATGGTCATCTTTCTTTGTTGGGGTATTGCTTTGCCATTTTGCACAGGCAAGAGTCACAAATGTGTGAATCTACAACATTAACATATACTGAACAAAAATATAAACGCAACACTTTTGTTTTTGCTCCCATTTTTCATGAGTTGAAATAAAAGATCTAAGACTTTTTCTATGCACACAAAAGGCTTATTTCTCTCAAATTTTGTTCACAAATTTGTTTAAATCCGTGTTGGTGAGCACTTCTCCTTTGCCAAGATAATCCATCCACCTGACAGGTGTGGCATATCAAAACGCTGATTAAACAGCATGATTATTGCACAGGTATGCCTTGGGTTGGTCACAATAAAAGACCACTCTAAAATGTGCAGTTTCATCTTGAAAAAAGACATTGGCACATTCAGGCACTGAACTATGGATCTCACATGACTAGGGCTACAGATATGCATTTTTTGAAAACCAGTCAGTATCTGGTGTGACCACCATTTGCCTCATGCAGTGCGACACATCTCCTTCGCATAGAATTGATCAGGTTGTTGATTGTGGCCTGTGGAGTGTCGGTCCACTCCTCTTCAATGGCTGTGCGAAGTTGCTGGATATCGGCAGGAATCGGAACACGCTGTCGTACACACCGATCCAGAGCATCCCAAACATGCTCAATGGGTGACATGTCTGGTGAGCATGCAGGCCATGCAAGAACTGGGATGTTTTCAGCTTCCAGGAATTGTGTACAGATCCTTGCAACATGGGGCCGTGCATTATCATGCTGCAACATGAGGTGATGGCGGTGGATGAATGGAACGACAATGGGCCTCAGGATCTCATCACGGTATCTCTATGCATTCAAGTTGCCATCAATAAAATGCACCTGTGTTCGTTGTCCGTAGCCTATGCCTGCCCATACCATAACCCCACCGCAACCATGGGGCACTCTGTTCACAACGTTGACATCAGCAAACCGCTCGCCCACACGACGCCATACACGCTGTCTGCCACTTGCCCTGTACAGTGAAAACCGAGATTCATCTGTGAAGAGAACACTTGACTCTTGACACTTGACACTCCAAAGTCCCAGACGCCATCGAAGGTGAGCATTTGCCCACTCAAGTCGGTTACGACGACGAACTGCAGTCAGGTCAAGACCCTGGTGAGGACGACGAGCACGCAGATGAGCTTCCCTGAGACAGTTTGTGCAGAAATTCTTTGGTTTTGCAAACCAACTGTTGCATCAGCTGGTCTCAGATGATCTTGCAGGTGAAGAAGCCGGATGTGGAGGTCCTGGGCTGGCGTGGTTACACGTGGTTTGCGGTTGTGAGGCCGGTTGGATGTACTGCCAAATTCTCGGAAACGACATTGGAGATGGCTTATGGGAGTGAAATGAACATTCAATTCACAGGCAACAGCTCTGGTGGACATTCCTGCAGTCAGCATGCCAATTTGCACGCTCCCTCAAAACTTGCGACATCTGTGGCATTGTGTTGTGTGATAAAACTGCACATTTTAGAGTGGCCTTTTATTGTGACCAGCCCAAGGCACACCTGTGCAATAATTATGCTGTTTAATCAGCATCTTGATATGCCACACCTGTCAGGTGGATGGATTATCTTGGCAAAGGAGAAGTGCTCGCTAACACGGATTTAAACAAATTTGTGACCAAAATTTGAGAGAAATAAGCCTTTTGTGTGCATAGAAAAAGTCTTAGATCTTTTATTTCAACTCATGAAAAATGGGAGCAAAAACAAAAGTGTTGCGTTTATATTTTTGTTCAGTGTACATAACGCAACAATATGGTGGGTTGGCCTGGAGGACAAGAGGCTGACCAGTAAGCAAAGGTTTGTTGGTTTGATCCCCAGTACTGGCAAATCAGTACTTTATGCAAAATTCCAGTCTCCATGTGCAGACTGGCTGATACAGTAATCTCCATCCTCTCCTTACAGCAATAATGTGATTCCATCCGGTATTACAGTATTATGTTATTCCTATAATTCTTTTTTATCACCTTTGAAACTCCACTCAAGTTTTTAGGCCAGTTTTCAGACCAGCCACATAGACAAAGTGGCAAAGGGAGAACGTTCTTAATAGACCCACATATAAAGCCTCCTTTGTGCTGCCATCCATCACTGGATTATGATATTAAATGGGTATACTGATACTGCATAATACGTATAATACGCCTCAGTCCGGCCTTCTAGCTTGCAATGGAAGCTTTGGTTGGCCATTAGGGGATAATTTCCACTGCCTTTTGTTTCCAGTTGTATTAGCCTTGTTTCTGAAACCTTTTTGTCCATTCTTGTATTACCAAGTCAGTAAGTCTTATGTCCAAAAGGCAATTCCACCCTAAAATTGAATTCACGTTATATGAACATGGCAGTGCTCATATAATGTTAATCGATTAATGTTTGTGAACTTGAAGAAAAATCTCCAAAAGCTACATTATAATCTAGAGGACTACGACTGATAGAGTTTCTGAGCTGTTTTCTACCTTCATTTCAAGTACAGTTGTGAACCTAAGAGAGAGAAATTCAGAGAAATTGGCAAACATCCCCACTGAGAAGCAACCATCCCACTCACACAGACACAAAGTCGCAGTTCAATAGCAAGTCCTGCCCATCTAGTCTATCCAGACCCGAGTCATAAATCGAAAATCATTCCAAATGCTTTGTGAGATTGGGTGAACTTGCCTGGTGCAATGAAATTGTCTGGAAAGCAAGATGATCCGGTGTGTCAGCCCTTTTTTTGAGTCGGGAATTCTGTGGAATCTTCCCTTTAAACTCCAAAGTAAGGACATTACGTTGTCAGTCAATTGTGTGTAATTGTCTCTCTCAATTTAGTTGAGAGTTTAGTTAATTGATCCAACTTGTCTGTGGTCATATTGACACTAAAGCTGAGAAGCCTGAGAATCTCTCTGTCTTTGCATTGTAGGAGAAGTAACAGAAATCCATCTTTGGGACTGATGGGAGGAATTATCAAAACGCACATAAAAGGCTTCTGCTTTTCATTTTGTCTACACTGCTTTGAAAACAATGGGTACTGTATGTGGACATTTTTTGTATACATCACTCACACTTCAGAGCCCCTGAGGAGAGCATTATATATTCATATTGAATATTCTGTTCCTCCCATAGACCATCTCAGTGTGGCAGCTTCAAACTGAAGCTGATCTCCTGGGAGGGGAGCCCTAATATGTGAATAACCCACTGGGCTCTCGGGGGAGGCTGTTCGGAGAATGTCTGTCGGACAACACCATGCCCGCTTTGATTCCCGCCATTACGATCATAGCCGAGAGGCTCAAAACTCAGACGACGAAGGAAAGGGAAAGACTGGCACTGTGGGACTGCTGTGAGCGCAGAGCTGCCTATCCTCCGCCCAATGGAAGCGCACCCTGGACAGTCCTCAGAGAGCTGGCATCCCCGAGACATAATCCTGAACGCATTACCTCGATCCGCAAACTTGGCATGCTGCAAGAAAAGGAGGGAGAGACTGCAGTGAGGTGGCTGGGTAAATACAGATGCTAAACTGAGCTTTGCCGTATGAGAGCCGTGGGCGGGGAAGGTTTTGTGGACTGGGATACTAGCTTTCATTAAGAAAACCTGCCCTTGCACCATATTGGATCTTGTTTTTTGGTGAATAGAGGTGCGATCCTATCTCATGGGGTCTTCTCCAGGAGAGACTTTGGGTCAGTGGGAAGGAAGCGAAACAAGCACATTAATCACAATCAGTAGGTCTGCCTTGACTAAGCACACACTTCACCTGAGAATACCAGGTCCAAATGACTGACTGAATGCCTATCCACTCCTCTGGAAGAAAATTGCCCTGCAGCCGAGCCCACTCATCGAGCAGTCCGAAGAAAGCAATATTTTTTTAAACGAGCTCTGCTCCTCAACCATTAGGTCCACGGTTCCTCTTTCACTGAAGACCTTAATAGCCTCTTGCTTTGGAGAGGTGCTCTGCAAATTGCCTCCCTTAAATGATTAACGAGGAGAGGCTCACCCTACTGACGCTCAGACTGAAGCCTGTGGTGAGGCAGAAGTAGGAGACTGAGATTCAGTATGGAAACAAGGGAAGATCCCAAGGCCAAAATGTTCTTGACTCTTCATATTAGCAGCAAGGACATTCAAAGGTATATTAGGTAATGTATGATTGATGGACCTCTATCGGCTAACAAGTAGGAACTGCAACAACATCGACAGGTCTCTAGCGCAGCTCCCACCCCCTAAACCTTAAAGGAATAGTTCACCCAAAAATGGAAATTCAGTCATTATCTGCTCACCCCCATGAGTAGATAATGACTCAATTTCTCAAGTCACATTTTTATAATAGAGACAAGTATACTAGCTATTTAGAGATCCAAAAGGAACATCTAGTGAGGAGGTAATATATCACCATGCAAAATACCTGGAATAATAACACTGCTTTGTTTTTGGCAAGAGAACAAGGCTTTTTAACCTCCATAGATTAAATGTCTTGGGGCACTTGCTCAGTCGTAGCACCGTCCTCCATCTTTGATCGGTGGAAAATGCAAGCGGGTGGCCCTTTAAAGCTCAGTCGTTGCTCAGCTGTATGGGTGTGTTCATTATTAATGGAAAATTCCACCCTCAGATACTCTTATACTGCTATGTATCATCAATCTATGATGTTCAATGTATTCCAGGAGGTATTTTGTGATGAAGTGCTGTAATTAACTTTTTTGTTGTACCCACTTTCCCTCAACCTGCCTCACCACCTCGACTTTAGTTAATGATTTTCTACACTTCCCAGAATTACCATTGATGTTTTAGATGGCTGAACTTTTTTTCTCTTATTAAACTCCATTTAGGGTGCGCTGGAAAAATCACATTGCTTATGTTTGGCCAGTTATCCACGGGAATAAGAAAAATGCACCACCAAACAACAAAATGATGCAGTTTTTAACAGCGTTTTAGGGTGAATTTTCCTTCAAATGCCCATGAAGGTCCAAGAATATATCACATTTGTATTCTTCCATTACATTTCAGCAATGCATGCGTCTGGAATGCTGCATGTCTAGGACTTGAGGTGATGGTCTCCCATCAAGTGGTTGTCACCCCCTACTGTCCTTGACACCTCCATTTCCGCAGTAACAAGAGGGCACAGACTCTGACCATCACCCCTTTTCCTATGTGTGTGCCTGTGTTTGAATGTGTGTGTCCTCTGTAAACGCTGCCATTCTTCCCTTGGCAGGGGTTTTATCTCACAGACACAAGCAGTCGGCACATTCTGCACTGGTCACACCGGCGCTCTCCACGCAAAGCGGTACCTAACTGTATTATTTGGCTTAATTTTGTGGACATTTTATCATATTTTATTTCCCCAAAGTGTATTACACCTGTAATAAACATTACAAAGGCAATTCCAAGCCTTATAATTATCACTTGGATAAATCTAGTACTGTGAGACTCAACAGAAAGGGCACTTGTAACACAGTCAGCACTGTGGTTATTAAAATTAGATCTGATTTCGACTTTTTCGGGACCTATATCTAAGTTTTAGAAGCTTTGGATATTGAATATAGGAAGTGTGAGAATCTATATTGTATTTTGTCACAGGCCTGGAAAAGCTTGTACTCGCTTGTTCATTTGCTCAAATGTTTCTGAAGTTATTTGCAAGTTTTAGGCTGACGGAGCAAATCCAGCTTCCTGAGTGCAGTGAAAGCATTTTTTTCCAAAAACGGACAAAAATCCTAAGAATGTCATAAAGACCTTCAAGATCCTTTGGGAAATATTGCCCTGATCATAAGCTGTCACGAACATGATTTGAAGCAGTTTTTTAAAGGAAATCCCCCCCCTCAAATAATGACTTGTCAAACCTGGTAAATCATCTCCACGATGCTCAAGGCCCCAAACGACCTACTTACAATGAGGCTCCATGGACAAATGACCCATTCCTTGAGATTGTATGGAATATTCTTCATACCCTAGACATACTCTCTGTGTCTGTGATAGAGTTTATATTCATGTTTCTTTTGGATAAATCCCTAAGATCCCAGCATCAAAAATGACTTGGTCAGCTTTCATCTGTTCTGAGAGAGATTTTTATTTAATTTGCCTCATGAGTAAGCACAAATGTTTCACACTCACTATTAATTCCATCAAAATAAATGACATTTAATCACAAAGCCCTGGGTATACAAATATCATTAAGTACACGCTGTGAGGTTTGAAGGATTTGTGTTGGGTAGCAGTCACATTATGACAAATAGATCTCAGCAGGGAGAGCAATGAGCACCATATCCCAACTGTGCATCTTGTAATCACTTTCAAATTGGATTTAGGATTACTGAGGGTTGCAAGTGAAACAAAACACTCATCATCATCATCGTCATCATCATCAAGATCGTCAAGTGGAGTCATTTCAGAACCCATATTCGCATGGGCTCGCTAATGTTTGCTGAAGAGCACTCAGGCTGCCACCTGATTATTGATGGACACTTGTTAATGAGTCTGAACAACACTCCCACCTCCAACCAGGGTCTGTGACAGGCATCCTTGGATGACTTGTTAGAGAGGCTCAGAAATAAACAGTGCTCAAGGGGAAGAGGAAGTGTTACTGCTGATGTCAGACATGGGGATGTATTTCAGTGCATGTGATGTCTTCCACTCCACTGGCGATGACGGCTGTATGTGTGTGTGTGTGTGTATTTTCAAGTATACGTGTGTGCTGGAGTAAGGGCTATTCCTTTTCCTTGGGCTAGTAATCACACAGGATAATGAGTGGCTGGCAACATCAGCTCTGATTTTCTGCTCCTGCAGGAGCCTGCAGAAGCTGAGATGACTCACTTTTGAATGATAGGTGATGGATGGTTTAGAGATGGGGGCTACTCATACAAATAAAGAGACAGAGTTTAACCCTGAGACAGAGATTGCTGTTGTGTGATGTGATGAAACCACTTTTATATCCCATCATGAGTTTTCATTTGGCCTTTTCATTTTCACTGTGGGACGTTCCTCAAAATCTTATTGAATGCAAATACAGTTAGCAAGTACAATTACATTTCCTTTTATTTTAATTAAATAAGTCATCAAATATCTCTATATTAAACCCTAAAAGCACAACATGACCATAATATATCTGTTTTTAGTTTAGTTTATTTGACAATAAAAAGTAAGATAGACACAATAGACAAAATGCATCTCAGCTTAATTTGACAAGGATAACACAATAAAGTCAACAGACTTATTCCCATTGCGGTCCTTGATGGGCTTGATAGGGGGTTGATAGGGTGGTTGATCAATACCAGTGACTCAACGATTTCTTCAGCAGCTGCTGAGATTTCTGCTTTTCAACACTCACTTTCCAGCTCGTATTTGTGCTCAACGATAGAAAAACATATGACAAAGCAGTATTATTATTGCAATATTTTGCATAGTAATCTATTAGTTCTTCACTAGACATTTCTGTTGGATCTCTGCTCTAATTTACTGGCTTACTCCTTTCTATTGTGAAAATGTGACTTTATTGTTTGTGTCAATTACAGGCCACCGTAGATCAAAGGGACATAAGGGGTGGGGGGCTGTCCAGAGACTTGTGTCTCTGGACAGAGTTCTATCGATGTTGCTGCAATCCTATTGGTCGCCGATAAAGGTCATAGATTGTTTCCAAAAATGCTTTAAATCTTTGCATCCTTGAAAAACATTGTCATGGGTGCGTCGCTTCAAATCTCCCATGAGATCGATTGGCGTGTTGGTTAAAAAACAAGAAATCCTCTCAAAAATAAGTTAAAGCAGAAATGCCACCAAAGCACCTCAATTTATCAGACCGTGTGTAATCTAAACTGCGCTGACATTTCCTCGGCGGCCTTTGAGATCCGCGGAGGCGCAAGTCATCTGCTTCTTCGACTGTTTGTTCTCCCGTTCTTTTTCATGCGGGGGTCTGAGAGAGATATCTGTGAACATCAAAGAAATGTTTGGGACAAAGTCTGGTGATCAGAACTACCGAGGACGGCACGGGAACTGCGGCGGGCGTCGGTGAAATCACACGGAACTGTCGCTGAAGAGGAGAGGCTTTGCTAAAACAAACAGGCAGTGTGACAGGGAGGAGGAGGAGGGCGAGAGTGTAGGAACTGATTCATTCTTTTGCTAAAATTCCAGAGGGCCGGGCACATGAAAAGGTCATGCTGCATATACTATTCTAATACAAATACATCGCCTCCGCACCATTGAAACCTATGTTTTTATGACTAATGCTAGATAAACAACCACCCAGTAGTGTAGATCTTCGATTGGTGACTGGATTTACGGGAAATATGGCACTGTGTGAATGTAACAAAATTGCCATAGTGAGAAGGATGTAGGGAAAGTGCTGAGAAGGCAACATCAAAGATGAATCCAGCCAAAAAGCCCATGAGTCCTGGCACCTGGAGATCTCGGGTGTGTAAAATCCAGCAAGTCTAGCAACTTTATGAGCAGCATTCCCTCCGTAATACATCACTCTATCCACTCCTCTGAGCTGTTTCTGCTGTTCTGCAACAAGCCATCTCAGGGAAGAGGGCTGAAGTGATGTGATCAGAAAGTTGCAATCTAAATGTCAGGATCATCCTTGCCAATTTGCCCAGCGGGGCGCGAAACGTCCAAACCTCTCTTCTAAAACACATGACTGGATTCAGCAGCGCTGGCCGAGCCATTAAACGGATAACAATTCATGGCATAAGTATTTCAGCTTGAGGCGGGGGATTCATTCTGCATGTCGTACCACACAGATAAGTAAAAAGGGCTTTGTGAAATATTAGTAGATACTGTATGCAGAATATGAAACATTGCATCTGCTGTTAATACCTTTGGGTAATACTTCATTGTCTGTGTTTTGGCTCATAACCGTTTTAAGCCTCCTAACCGGCTTTCAGCCAATTGCCCAAGCTAGTGCTGTCACAAGCAGTTGTTTGTGGGCCTGCAACAAGGCCTGGCTCGATATCAAATTAAAGTACGCTATGAAGGCCAACTATATTCATTATCTATTTGGATCTGATTGATTTAACTTCACATTGGTGATGTTTGATTATGACAATCCTGTGAAACTGTAGAGGCTTACTGGATTAAAGGGATTACAAAAAAAAAAAAAAAAAAGAAAGAAAAAAAAAGTTATTTACAAATGGTTATTCATACCCACAACCCACTGTTGGACACATCACACAGACCTCAACCAAGTGTACATGTCTTATACATGTAGCATTTACACATCAGTAAATCATTAATTTTGAGACATTAGTATAATTACCATAAACAAACAAGACCATCATTGCGAAGATGGCAGCCTCTACACTGCATTTTACACCATACCAATGAGTTCTATGGTACTCATTGGTATGGTAGTATATCATTCTGTTAAACTCTGAACTGGGCCTCTATATAAATGCTCACCTTGGATTATGGCACAAGGGATATTAACGTCATATCCTGTGTATTGATAAATGAATGCCACCAGGTCTGATCTCTCAGGAAATCTGCTGGACTGCTTTATGGCACAAAACAGCAACCGCTTTTACTTTGCAAGTAATACACAATTTTATTCCAGTCCCACTATCCTAAGTACATTCAACTTCACATTAGCTTGCCTCATCAAAATGCATATTTGCTGTTATCAAGCACTTTTATCGCCTCTTATCCTCCTTCTTGCTCTTCAAAACAAATGGAACGATGCCAGAGAGGGTGAGGGAGAGAGCGAGGAAGTAGCAGCATCATCCTCACTTACGGCCAATGGAGTCTTAATTTTGAGAAACACAACATGCTGCACCTTGAACGTCCTAAACCACAGACACATCCACAGCACCGGTGATACCAATCGCTTCCTAGTGCAGGATATGCAGACGTGTCTTGTTTGAGACATAATCTTGCTTAAGGCATAGAAGTGTGACTGCACCCACTGCTGCTGAATGCATCTGTCACCGCTCCGACTGTGCCGTCTTCCCAACCTGCCCTTCTCAAGAATGCAGCGCCGCAGTATTAATATCAGCTCTCTCATAGCGTATGCTGCTTTGGTGCCGTCTGTCACCTTCCTGACCCACTGGCATTTGCAATGTATGACACTCCGAAATATAGAGAATCAACATCGCTGGTGGTGCACCAAACATAATGTGGATATCTCTGTGTATTTATTCCTAGAGAGAGGGTTAGATCACTTTGTGTCTTGTCCTTTGTAATTTGTAATTGTGCCATTAGGTGGCTGTGCCCATTGTGTCCTGTCCATTTCTGTCTTGTCCTGTGTAATGTGTGTCCTGGCTGTTTTCTTGTCACACTACACCTTTGTATACATTCAACATGAGCAAACTTTAATTGGATTGGCACCATTATGTACACATTAGAAAGCAAAAAGCATCTTTGTAAAATCTTTCCTAGGTTGTAAATATGGCCCAGTCTGTAGCTTAGATAGCCTACAAGCAAACTTTTCAAAATTCCATGTCGACAGAGCAGTGCAGCATATACTGTGAATGCCTTGTGAATCATCTGCTTAGTGTTTGTGTGCGTGGGTGGAGGCGAGGAGGCGGTTGACTTGACTTCATATACTGTGGTTATTATGCATGTTTGCTAATTTTATGAGCGAGCGCCGTGGAAGAAACAGCACCTCTTGTTGTGCTCCTTTAGGCTCCCATATGAGTTGTGTAGATAACACTGAGCTTGTATTCCACAGGTTCTTCTGGCCCTCCACCGATGGGACTCCCTGCCGGGGGGGTTGGTGGTGGTGGTGGTGGGTGGGGTGGGGTGAGGGTGGAAGGTAGTAATGAGAGGAGAGGCGTCCCAGCTGAGGAGTTAGACAGTGATGTGGCGAGCAGGCCATGCGCCGCGGGTGGGGCGTTCACCCTGCCTGCTCCCAATTACGAAATGAATGAGTAGGTGGTTTCTCTCACACCAGGGGGGGAGGTGGGGGGGTGGGAAGGGAAGGGGTAGAGTGGGTGTCGTTTAACTACAGAAAGACAGCTTAAGCCCACTCTTTCTCTTTCCCACTGTTGCACCATCGCTCACTATACGTCTGTCTGGTGACGGCTACCTTTGCCGTACCGATACTTTCCCACGAGTCCTCACATCTATTTGAACACTCTCGATATGAAAGTCAACCTGAATGCATCCACGCATACGGCAGATGCAAATTTCCCAAGTGCCGTTTAGCCTAATTGGCGAGGCAAGCTGGTGGAAGGCTCTGTTTACACCAAGGCATCCGCCCATTTTGTCTCTCAGTGTGACCAATAAAAATAAATGAATTGCTGCACTCTTAAAATATGGGAATATGTCAGTGGGCTTAGGCGATTTTAATTGCAAACTCTTCAGAATAACACTGAGCTGTGTGAATGTTGACTTCAGTTGTGAAGTTAGGGCACTTTGTCCTTGGGCGGCCCCCTCCCTCTACCCCTCCTCTCATTAACTGCCAGTAATTTGTAGAGTTTAACTATAGTTTAAGAATTACCATGTCCTTGTTTGTTTGCATAGACATGGAAAAATTACTCCAATGATCCAATAATAAGGCAGTAGCAAATGTGCCTAATTGGGCTAGCAGCCTTAAGTGTGCTCAGCAGGATGCAACTAATAAACTAAATTGCTGGGTCTGGAACTTGCGCTTGTGCTTGTAGGTCTGCAGGGATTTTAAACTTTTTTTTTTTCCAAGGGTAGTAGACTTACATAGTTAGTGTCAAACAGCACTGTATCATACACCCTTCTACAAAATGATCTGTGTTTTCAGCTCTAGCTTTGTAATTAGGTAGGATTGGTGTGAAATGAATACGGGAGCGGAATCAATAAATTTGATATGGTGTGCTCCGATCTCGTAGTTTATTGTTTGCGATTCATATCCATCCATGCTTAATAACAGTACAAGGGAAATGACTCATTTATTTTGCGTGTCAGTCATAGCGGCTCCCTTCTTTGCATGCAAGAATCAACAAAGACACAAAGAAACATCCAGGCAATGTTTAACAAAATTTATTGATGGTCTCCAAGATAAGGGTGAGACTGTAAGCCAATCAGGAACTTGGTTGCTCATGCCTGGCATGCGAAACAGTTTTTGCTTTTTGAGGATACAGTACATGAATAACATAAGCTTTCATACAGAGCGCTGTGGTCATTCATAATTCATACTGTATGCTAATGATGCTTTGTGCTACTAGGTTCCAAGGGGAGAAAACCAAATATTAAAGTCAAGAATGTGACAGTCTCACTTGGATTGAGATGTGATCACTGCATCAGAAAGACTAATGGTTGACATGGTTGATGAGTCACAACGGCTGCGTGACCTGGCATACTTGTCACAGTCACATAGTCATAGTTGTCTTGTTGAAGGTTGACAGGAAAAATTAACTTTTTTGGCTCATCTGCAAACAAAAAAAAATGTACATCTCAAGAATATATATTTTTTTACTAAGCAAAATAGATAACCATAACATAACGAGCCATAACAGATAAGAGCAGAGTTAGAGTTTATTTAAAAAATGTTAACTCACTTATACAATGGGTGTTTTTTGTCTTTATTTTCATTTTTTTTTATTTGGTGGCCTCACACTTGCTATATGTTCGCCAGATGAGAATTAAGTCAAGTTTCAACTACATCCAGGCAGCGGAAAAACAGAAGTTTAGATGCTAGAGCAGCGTAACAGGCAGCCAATTGGAAGCCTGTTTGATACAGAGCCATTGTTTTGCTTTGATTTACTTGGGTCACGGTCAGAGACAGTATATGGTGGCAGTATATGGTAAGACTAAAAACTGTATATAACTGAGCCATTTGAACGTTATTGTCTCAAAAAGTCTTGATTTCAAAGACACATTTTACTGGTATTTGGCACTTGGTGGGTGTTAATTTTGGACCCTAGTGAACAGATGTATTGCTTATCACTTTGGTTGTGATTTCCCTTACAAAAAATCACATGTGAAGTGAAATTTTTACATGTGAAAATATAATACACGTGAAAATATAATACGTGTCACAAAGAAAATATAATGTGTCATGATGTCACGTGAATTCAACATTTTCACATGTGATTGTATATTCACATGTGGACAAATACTTTCACAGGTGAAAATAAAATGTGTCAGAAAGTCACGTGCATTCCACATTTCCACATGTGACTGGCTTTTCACACAGATTAATCACATGTGAAGAATGTGTTAATATGACGTGATTCCATGTGAAGAATCACATGTGGAATCACAGGTGAAAAACCAACATGTAAAACACATGTCCAAAAACCACATCTACTTCAAGATCACATGTGGGAACGCAGCTACATTGTAAATACAAATGAATGTATCTGTTTGCATCGCTTGATTTGATATTGTCGAACCCCTAAAGAATAGGCTACTGCACTGACAACAGAAATGCTCAAGATCATTGTTAAAATGGCACTACTTTCCTAAAACCCGGTAAAGTAGTTTGATTCCACCTAGTGGAGTCTTGATAATGATAGTGTCTTTTTTTCGCCGGTCCCAGGCAGCTGTTCTCATCTCATGTAGGCAGTTGGCACCGCTTATGTGGTTCTGATCAACAGTGGTTGTTTTGCTTGGAGCAGCCGGGACCGAGATGAGAATGTGCATGTCCTTAATTCAGAGCAGATGGAAACTAAATGGATGTGCCATGGACTGTACGAGGTCACAGTGGAAGACTCAATTGGAGTGCTTGGCTTATTCAATTAGCCGACTCCTCCGAGTCCCGCAGCAGCCAGGTGGGACTCTGTTGTAATTCTATTTCACTCTACTGCAGCGCACAAAACTGCAAGCAAAGAACCATGCAGTTTACATGACACAACATGGCACGTTTATGTTGCTTGCCAATGTGCCAATGTGTTATTAAGAAAAGAAGTTCTAAGTTATGTAAGAAGGCGTATCAAAGTAAAATGTAAGTGAATTATTTATAGTAATTGACCATTCAATGCCTCCTCAGCTATGATTATTTTTGGTGATTACAATAGCCATGTACATACTGTAATGTGAGAAGTCCTAATTCTAATGCTTAGTAGTAGGCTATTATTAATTATCTTGCTAATAATATGTAGTACAATGTGCCCTTTTTAAGTCGTGAAGCTTGACTGAGGTTGATGATTGATTGCTGGAATGGTGTTGCCTAAAATACACAGATGAGATATTTCATTATGAATGATATGATGGATGAGCTCACGCTGGTTTAGTACATTATAGCCTCCCATCTTGTTTCTTCAATCTAAACTCAATCATAAGGCCAATGAACTGCAAACTTTATTTTTAATTGCAATCAATTTTATAGGGTTATGACAGACAAACACCTGAAACAGTGACATTACCGTTGGCAGCGATGGTGTTTTAGAGTTCTATCCATATATCTATCTTTACGTTCAGTGCAGTATCTCCAAAGCCAACGGAGCATGAAAGGCATTTCTGCAGAGTTTACTGGCTATCAAGATGTCTGATCTCACCGAGGATTTATTACTGGACACAAGGCAGATCAGACAAAGACTTGTTGAAATTGTTGAAGGCTTGTACAACACAAACCCCATTTCTTATTTTTATACCACACAGCTGTAAAGATATGAAATGAGTAAAGACCCCTCCTCGCGAAGGATTAAGGTGAGGTTTTAGAAGACATTTAGAAGAGAATAAATAGTGCACTCTGGTGAAAAAATATTCACTCATAAAGCACTGGGGATAATGTGCAGGTGTATTTCCGAGAATTTTCCACTCCAGTTTGATATGCCTCATTTAAAGGAATGCGTCATGGGTTTGTGGTCATGAATCAATTCAATATGCTTTCTTTTGGGAGGCTTTTTTTTTTTTTGTCTCAAAAACTTACACCTCAATTTTACAGCTGAGCACCTTGTGTCACTTTCAGAACTCATAAATATCAAAGAGCATGTTGATGCCGCTCATTTCATCTGACCTGATTCAGAGCTTAATAATAAAACATCGGTGCCTTGCGTCCCCAAACATTTCCTACCCATAAATCTAATTAGAACAAACATCCACCATTGCTAAATTTATGCACCAACCCTGGAGCTAACTCCTGCATGGGAAATGCAAAGAGATATCTGGGCTGCTAATGGGGTAGGTTAGGGAGCTGAGGTCAGCAGCTTTGGTTCAACTAAACTCTATCTTATGCTCTGAAATGCTCACTGGAAGCTGGACCGTAGCCTTTAGGGACTTTGGCAAAGTGCTTAGAGAGGCGGTCAACAAGGGATTGCCCTCGCTGCCTTTGGGCTGCTTTTGCATAAGTTATGCAAAAGAAAATGGATGATTTGAATACCGGCAGGGAATACTGGTAGATCCTGGGATAGAGCCTCCTGTGAAATGTCATGTCATACACATGAGACAGAGCTTTAAAGACCCACGCTGCTGATTTTAAATTCAGTTTGCACTGTTGGCAAATCACCTTACAAGTGCAAATTCACTAAAAACACCTTTGCCTTCTTTTTCACAAAAAATAAATTTCATGCACCCACGTTTTTACTACATCTGACACCTGTCTTGATAATGGTGGGTGTATCATTTCCATTCAGAGCTTTGATTGACAAGTTGACAGCCAATCACACACTGGAGGTAACCATGCATGTGAACTGTGAACAGTGTTGGACAGAAGCTAGCATGAAAGAGGGAATACAGCCATATCAGTATGAAAGCTAACACAAATAAAAAGCAGTGGCTTCTTGCAGGTAGTTTCTTATTTGAGTTGATTGGAGAAATGGCATCAGGTGTCAACCTAGCAAACGTGGCAAACCCCATGGAGTGTTGAGTCAAACAGACCAGTCCAATACTTGCCCATGAAATGAACATGCTCAGTCTTCGGTTTTGTGCAGGTTGACACCCTGGAATTACACAACAACAACTATCTGCCATGTTTGTTTAGTGATTTTGGTAGTACACAAAATCATTAGCTTCACAAAAGTAGCCTAACTAGCTAGCTTGGAAACAACAACAAACTGGTTACACTCATATGGTGAGAAGGAGGGTGGCGCATTTCCCAGGACGAGGAAAGGTGGGACAAAAAATACAACCAGTGATATTTAGGCTACTGTAATTCTTGACACAAAATATGAATAAGAATTTCAGCCCAGACGATTATGAAACCACGAAGAGTGAGTCGAGGTTTTGGTCATACAATATTTAAAATATTGAATATTCATCCACGGCCAAATGCCTCATAACCTCGCACAAAGCTAGAAAATTGTGTTTTCCAATGGGCCTGTAATTGGTGTCTTGAAGGTTATGTTGAATTGAAATACAGCCTGGCAAGAATTTGATGGATGGCACGTGTAGGACGTGACCAAGTAGGTTTAAATGATGTACAAGCCAAACGAACACAAAATTTTCATAATATGATATTATGGCATGGTAAAAAATCATACTAAAACAGCTTTGGAAACTGTTTTGACCTGATTTAGGTTCTGGTTTCACCAAATGATGCAGGTAGCAGCTATGGATGACTACGGACGTCGTGTCAACTTTCATTTTGGTGTTATATTTACACTCGTATCAACATTTATTGAACGTCAAATTGTTGGGAGTCTAGGGTCTTCTAAAGACATTGGTTTTAATTGAAATTTCTAGTCCTGTGCCATTATTTTTCTACCAATACCTTGTTGGTCACTTCTTGATCCAGATCTTTTTCAGGACCCACCTGATTTGACTAACAACTCGTGATCCCCATCTATTTCGCCATCACATGATCTGAATGACTTTGAGCTGAAGGTATAAGCAAGGGCAGAATCTCTGAGTGCCCCCTGGACATGCATCAGTACAGCTGGCCAGGAGAAGCCCAGCTAACAGCTTGCACTGGGACTCAAACACGTGCCAATCATTAGTCCACAGAGAGCGCTGCACTCAGCATCATGTCAGTGTGTCACTGATGGAGGCTTAGAACAAGGCTAAATGACTTTTCATATTGGTAATGACTATAGACAAATAGCACAAATATTAGTTATTGTTGTCAAACAGTCCTACTCCATCTAAGAATCACTGAACACAATGAGACATACGTTGGCATTTAATTTTTTTGTTATTTTTATAAAAGAATGGCTAGTGCATTCTGGTATTTACTCAGACTTTCATTTGAGTGTGTTTTATTTTTAGATGAGTAGTAGGTGCACTGAGATCTGGCAATGACATCTTTATTTTTACTTTAAACTGTGCAATTTATGATAATTTAAAATAGTAAAATATCAAAATGGTAAAATATTTCAGTTCTTTCCATTTTTCCACCTTTGGTAATAAGCGTATATGCCCTCAGTTAAAAAGTATGAGTGTGAGCTCTGGGGGGAACAAACCAGCTTTGGGACATTAACAGCGCTTTGGTCACTGTCGTCATTGTTGCCATCAAGGTCATCGTGAAAAGAGACACCCGGCGAAGGGAATCAGGAGATTTCAGCAATTCGACGCCAAAGCTGGAATCGAAAATCAAACTACGGTTTACCTCAAAATCTCTGCACGCTTCAGAAATAGATTTCCATCTTCTCACGTAATCCAGCAGCCTAAAATTTACTTTTTTGTCCCTGGTCTTTCTCGGTTCCCATATCTTTGCCATTTAGCTCCTAGAGAGAATCTAACATAGGTCACTGAATCACTTACACTCCTAAGAATGTGTCCTCATTCACAAGAGTGTCTGCCATTTCAGTAAATAAAATCCCCTTAAGCTGCTTCTCAATAGCCTTGGCATCAAGTGATTTCTACTATTCAATACGTAAGAATTTTCTGCAGCACAAAACTTTATTGTATCCTCAGTACAGACCTACAAGAGAACCTTCAGTGCAAAACCATACTCAGTATGGACCCACAGAGCATCCTCAGTACAACACTTGAAAGTATACTGTAGTCGGAGGATGATGCAACGTTAGAGAAATAAAGTCTTAGCATGGGGAAGCATTAAATCCCAAACTACATCTTTTGGCATTATCAAGCAAGGCAAACAGATACCATTCCTTATTTGTCCACCAGCTCTCTATGCCTGTCTAACCCTGCTGTCCCCCTGGGGAAAGGAGGGATTGAGCCATCTGGAACACTCAAGAAAAAGACGTGATATGTGCATATTATATATGAGAGGACATGTTTATTTATGCATAAGTTTGTTGCACTGTCTGAATAACTCTTCATTATAACTTTTCATTAGCAAATGCAGAACACAGAAGCAAACGTACCATACAGAGGTGGATTTGTGACATGTGGACCGCTGCAAACAAGAACACCAACTTCAACCTGAAGAAATAACAATCAGTACAAACGTGTCAAAGTGCAGAACTCCCAGAGCTTTTTGCTTTTTTGAATTGGAAATGTAAATCATTGACAGAGAGTGACGAATAGAGCGTGCTCTTGAGATCTTGACAGAGATGGAGGATTAATTACGCAATTATCTCCAAGCCTGCTGGAATCTCCAGGCATAATTACAGGGCCCATTCATTTTACCTTCTGCCACTGTTTCCAGTCATTTATAGCCTCCTCTCTTGTTTTCCAACAAATTAGGGTGACATATGGCTGGAGTTGAACATCATTTCAAATTGGAAAAACACAAAGGGAAGTCATGCAAAACTGTAGGGAAATGGGATAGGTCTGCCATCCAAGGCTGAACTTACTTAAATATAATTTGGAGGTAATGTTAATTTCAAAAGCTACAATTTTGTGCCATACATAGAGGGTTTTATTTTTGCTCCAGTGCAACAACTTAATTTAAAGTACGTGTCTTCCATTTTGCTTTTGGCAATTTGTTTCATGAAAATTTGGGCTAAGACCAAGTTTTAAGGATAGGCCTTCCCAGTGTTGAAGCTGTTTTATTATTAAATGGCACCATTATGAATGGCATAAAAGCATAAAAATGCTTTGTGGCCAAACCCTGCAAGACAACATCGCCGCTATAGATTCTCCTTTGTTTACAGTACGAAAAAGTAATTCCCAGACTTCATTTTAGTATGGCAGCAAGGTTCGGGGTCCGCAAACAAAAACACAGAACTCATGTGAGCTCAGGATTTGCAGTAAAGCCAGCTACCTGCTCATTAAGCCCCATTCTCTTTCATCCCGCAAGCTTTGGGGCTTGTTGCTCTCGTCAGTCTCTGCCCCCTGGCAGTCCCTACCTGCTGCACTGATGCTGACGTTTTTTTGGAGTGAGAGACTGCACTCATCTCGCCAAGATCTCCAAGGGTCCACGATGTGCAGAGAGCGAACACAGCGAGAGGCTGAGCGGGGAATACGAGTCGAGGAAAATATATGTCTAAAATGTTTATTCTAATGCTAACGACAGAAAACTGCATTGATTAGCATGTCATCAGAGCCACTGGGGAGTTTGGTTGGACACAAAAAGGAAGATAATAGATGATACATAGTCAAACTTTTTAATTTGTTGAGGCCAGTAGTTTTCCCCAAGTTTACCCACATATTGAGGTATTTGCAAAGTGTTTTCAATTTTTGAGAAAAGCTATTATTTCTTTTTGAAGACAGTTCACTCTTAGTAGTAAATTACTAATGGTGTTTCTTTGAGCTGTACAGGTGTTTTGACAAGATG
The DNA here is from genome assembly GCF_048128805.1 of Centroberyx gerrardi. NCBI lineage: Eukaryota > Metazoa > Chordata > Actinopteri > Beryciformes > Berycidae > Centroberyx > Centroberyx gerrardi. Next base: position 27,606,553 of record NC_136006.1, on the reverse strand, counting down.
ACTTTTCCATAACTCTATTTCAAGGACTACAATCAAGTATACTGTATATTCACAGAACAGTTATAGAAAAGCAATACCACACACTGAACATATGAATGTTAAAAGTATGCATATTGCAATAATATGCTTCATGATTATTTGACAAGCCCTGCAGGGAACAATGATCATTACGCAAATTATTTGTAACCTGGAGGTCACTTGATATCATCATGCATAACATAGCATTAGGAATATTCACACTGTAGCTGTCAGATGAACACCAAGTCAACAAAAAGTCAAAGAATTTAGAAAAAAAAAGCAGATTTCAGATTTCAGATTTGTAACCATTCACTTGACATGTTACAGTAGGTTATGAATGGATGTCATTGACTCTAGAGTCACAATCACTAAAACGGATGATAAGCCTTGGAGCTGTTTTGAGTTTTTCTTTTTTTTTTCTCGCAACAACTCCAAGTCAGGCTCCACTTAACAACTAAACCGAGGTTCATCTGTGTCAGCCATGTCCTCAGGACTTCAGCAATATATTCAAACATTAACCTTTGCGGAACAAACATACTTTCTATTTCTACATCTTCTCAGCTATAAGGTATAGCAAGTCAATATATTGCAGTACAAAAATGTGACAATACAAATCGTGCAGCAGAAAATCGCAATATTAGCTACATTTTATTTTGCTGTAGTAATCACAGATGGTGTGCCGATCACAATTTCACAAGCTCTCCATCCAAATTATATTATCTGCACTTTGTAATGACATTTTAAAATTGTTGTTTACATTCTAGAAAGCCAGTGCCATTGCTAGAAAGATCTGTGGCTCAGAAATAAACATAATTCTGCACAGTCAGACTTTGTTGTCAATGAACTTTTATTTATTACATCGTATCATGGTTGTATCAAATCATGAACCTCATATTGTGCATCGAATCGTATTGTGAGACAAGCATATGGTCCCATCCCTAATAGCAAGGCACTTATTAGGAGACTGTAGATAAAGATATACATGCCAGTACATTGGTCAAAAGCTAGTAGAGACAAAAAAACAACAACAAAAAAATACTTTTAAGGAAGTGAGTAAAGGGATGACCTTAAATAGGCAGGGAATGTGATCTTTGTCCCAGCTCAGCTAAGAGATTCCAACCATATTGCCAAGTATTCACTATTCAGTGTATTTATAACAATATGCATCAAACTCTCCAAGACACCAAAACCCATGCATTTCCCTGTAACGCACAACAAAAACAAATGAAGTAAAAATAAATAAAACAGCTGAGCTTGACACTCTCAGTAGATGTTGATATAAATTACACAACCTCAAGCTGAAACTCCAAAGTGACCTTTCCTTCAAAGCTTTCATCTGCCCTTCACTAATCAGGCCCGTGATGGACGTTCTCATTCTGAAGGCTGTTTCACTTGTCTCTGTCATAATAAGGTCACTGTCATTCACCCACCAACTGTGAAAGTATTTTTGGCACTTTAGACACATTTAGCTTTATATCACAAGAGTAGTATTGTGCCCTAGCCCTCTTCAATTTACGATTTGATTGACAGATGGAATATCAGACATTAATGAGATAGGAGGAGCCACAGAGTTCTGAGACACAGAGGTCAGGAGGAAACAGCTGACAGTCACCGTGTTCATGGTCAAAGAGACTTTGGGGTTAAACTACTGGGATTTATTAGGGTCAACATTTAACCAGAAAAATAACAAATACGTCATTTTTATTTTTATAAAAACTAGCTGTTCCATGCTACTGGCTCCTAGTTGATTTGCGGCACTCCTAATGTTTAAATATCTATTCAAGAACTTTTAAAATTAGAAAAAATCAGTAATTCAATTTACCTTTGCGTATCCTTCAAAGACTAACGACTGCTGATTACCTTTCTTTTAGGTTGACATCCCAAAACTGGCACAAAGCCATCGGCTCATGCATCGGAGCTTGTCAGGAATCAGTTCTCCAACGCTGACCCTGACAAACTGTTTTGTCCCCCTACAACCTGATCACGTCCACGCAGTGTCTGAAATTAACTTTTTGGCTCACCGGCCAAGAGCTGGTAAACTAAAAAAAAATGTACCTGCCAAGACTCATTTTTACCAGCCAAAATAATAAATCCACACATTTTTCATAGACATTTGTGACCCTGGAGAGGTGTTTTTGCCTGCTGCTATCACTCCCTTGAGGGCAAGACTTCAACTCGAACTTGGCAGCTGGGGCCTGACCGGAGCGGCCATCAGAGGCTGCACCTCTGCCTCCCACATCAGCCTTGGAGCAAAATTGTTAGAGACATCCAATATGTCCAAGCGTCTTGGACATATTGCAGCAGCTACCAACTGCAGTCGCCCGACAGAGCGCTCCAGCATTATCGTACACACTGGCTCCAGCAACACCAAAAAGCAGCGGTTAGAAATTGTCCAGGCGGGTTTCACACAAGCGCTAAGGGAGTTAAATGCAACAGAGAAGTGAGTACTGAGCTCCGGACCTATTCCCACTCTTAATTGGGTCTGTGGCACTTTACCCGACTTCCCTCCCCTCACAACCGGTTGAAAGCCGAATGTACCGAGATCAAAGTGGAATTTATCCAGTTTTGATCTTGTCTGGAACTGCAAACAATTCCACTGCCACATTTCCACTCACAAATGGACAAAAGACAGTCCGTGCCCTCACAAGGGGACCGCCCCAATTTTCTTTTATTACCTAAAAATCTGCAATCTTAATCAAAAGATGTATTGGCTTCAATTTTAATTCATGAATATAATAATAGTACAGGGGAATTACATTGTGTAGGGAGGCTGATCTTCCTCCATCGACTGACTGGTGGTATCAGACAGTGTTTCAGGCAATTTTTGAAATTCCTGTTCATGTTACTTAAATATGTTCAGAGTTTTTACCCTTGATCCTTGACTGCTAAAATGTTTGACTATTTCCCAAACTATTGCCTTGAACAAATCATTTAATTTTGGCCATTTGAATGTAAGCGGTAGGTTTCCTCCAGGGGCTCCGGTTTCCTCCCACATCCCAAGGACATGCAAGTCAGGTGGACTGGAGACTCTACATTGTCCGTAGGAGTGAATGTGGGTGTGAGTGTGTTAGCCCCGTGATGGACTGGTGGCCTGTCCAGGGTGTTTCCCTGCCTTCCGCCCAATGCGTGCCGCAATAGGTTCCAGCTTAGAGGTCTGTTGAAAACCATGTCAAGAGAAAATGACGACATACTGTAGGTGTTATTCACAATGGGGACGCTGGGGACATGTCTCCACCACTTTCAAAACCTCCTTTCAGTGATGCAATCAGCTGCGCCACAAATATCCTCTCAGCAAATGTGAATGAACCCTGTTTGTTGTTACGCCCTGTCAAGAGATATGCCACAGACAATCTGTGGTTCTTTCGGATAGGCTTTGTGACATCCTCAGCCAATAGGACTACCTTCTGGATTGTGAACAACTGTAAGACTGGCCAATAGGAATGCATTCAGGGTGGGGCAAAGCAACTGCAGCTTTAGCTGGTTTGTGTGAGAAGTAAATGACACAAGCAACTTTGCGGTAATGCAACAGAATAAACCTATTGGACAAGTAGTCGTAGTAGTAGCTATGATATGCTATGTTGACCGTACGCAGCTATGCCTACCCCTGAAAGCCAGATGGCCTTGCTGGCAAAATGTTGGATGTTCCAGTATTTTTATAACTTAATGAAGACAAATGAGAAATGGTACTTTCTGGCCCCCACAGTACCATAAATTTGATTCAAAATTAACTCGGCATTCATCTAAAATAAAGGCAGCTGCCAGAGTAATCTTTGATGCTGACCTAACCCTTCATGTACAGGTGAAGTGAGTTATGCAGTCTCTCAGTCAAGAATCATCTAAAATATGAAGCCGTTTTCATCATTCAGCAATCTGGGGAAATTGATTCATGCTTTATTTCCTCTTGCCTAGACTCTTTACTTCTACCTAAATCAGAAGTCTCTCCAACGCCTCCAGCTTGTACAGAATGCTGCAGTAAGGGTTTTAACCGGTGCTAATGGAAGAAATCACATCACCTCAGTTCTGGTATCATTTAATTAGCTATCTGATGGTTTCAGAATTCCTTTAACCCCTTATGAGCCAATCTACAACCTTAGTTCCCTGAGCAGGAGTTGTCTGGTCTTTCCTAAATCTAGATTTAAGACTAAAAGAGAGCAGGTCTTTGCCGTCAGTAATCAAGTAAGATAATTGTCATTAAACAACTAGGCTACTCAAAGTGACTGAAACAGCAGATTTACTGACCGTGCTAACATGGCTAACAGCTAGGCTATATGCTTACAGCACAAGGGGGCATACACAACTGATTAACTGTGAAAAACAACAGGCTAACAGTAATGCTAATCCAAAACTTAAACATGAGTAATAGATGCACTTACAATTAGACGCAGGCACTCCCAGATTGCTCTAGAGTCCATGGACAGCAGTGTTGTAACAAGTCAGTACACTGTAAAAACGAAAACTTGAAATTGCTCACCTTAATGTGATTTTTGAGTAAATTGAACAAAAAATATTAAATTGCCCTGTCAACTAAATAACATTATTTGCTACAACTAAACTTATTAATTTCCTTGTGAAAAGTTGGGTTCAGTACAACATTGCTGTTGGGAAGACAGACATAGTTCAAATATTGAGCCGTAACCTTTTTTTTTTTTTCATTCTCGGAGTTGTAATTTAAAATTAAGTTCATAACCCTAATTTACATTAATGAGTTCACCTGACAAATTTGGAGATATTGAATTCTTAGTATGTAAAACTCAAGTTTCAAGTTTTTTTTTTTTTTTACATAAGAAAAGTAATTTATCTGAACAAAATATTATTAGTTGGCAAAACTTTTTATAATTTGGAATTCTTAGTAAGTAAAACTCTACATGTCAAGTTTGTCTACAGAAGAAAAGTAATTTATCTGAACAAAAGATTATTAGTTGGCAAAACTTGTTTCAAAACTCAAGTTTGAGTTGGGCTCAAAACTCAAAAATTGTGTGCAGTAAGTTGCCTTGAAATTATGAGTTTTCTCAACTTTTTTGTTTTTACAGACCCTCTCCTTGAACCAAAGAGAATGGCTCCTGAGGCATCCTACCCCCCTAGCAA